>NW_028246709.1:0-51677 GCF_964263255.1 Lissotriton vulgaris
TAACGAGCATGTGAAGTATAGGAGTTGTAAAACAGAACAGTAGTTGTTACAAGCGAAATCGCAGATGCAGGAGTATTATTATCAGCTGGGGATATAGTAAGTAGGATGTGGAAGTTAGCCTGGCATATGATATCCACTATTCTAGTGGGCACCTTGCACCAGTCTAAACGACCCTTTTTGATGGTGGTTGTAAAGTCAACCTTATAGACAAGCTATCCTAGTGGTAGCATGGACCAGCAGTCATAGGCTAAGACTTCAAAGAGCATGTGACGCAAGCTGTTTTACCAATTATAATACCTTCAATACCAAATGAAAGGACACCACACAAGGTATATATCAAATATATATGTATTTATTTCTAACACAACCCCTCTGCACTCTTTATGAGGTCAGGGGTAAAAGTACTCAATTAGCATACAATAAGTTGCACAAATACAGTTATCCCCTTATATGCCTTCACAAACGATATACTAAAGAAGTGGTATAAGAACGAAGACAGAAACAGTGAGTAGGCCTAGGGCCTAGGGAATCGCTGGGATACACTAAATGACCAAAGGTTAGGAAGTAGGAGGCCCACGGGAGACGCGTGCAGTGTTTAAACACAATCACGAGTTACCATTGACTTAATGGAGAATGTAAGAGTTTCAAAGTTATGGTTTAAGGGCACTTTCGGATGGACTACGACAAAACCCCTTTAGACTAGGACACTTCAAGAGTCCTGACCCACGGGAGCACCGGAGTACTCGTGTTACCTTACCCTGGGAAGCCGGGTGCATAGGTGCCTTTTGGTGTCGGGTTTCGTTGATGCTTTCAATGGAGATCTGCAAAGAAGTGCTGCAGGCGACCAGCGGAAGAGTGTCCGGGTGGATCCAAGGGTGGATAGAAGATGTGAAGAACCTGAAAGCAGAGGGGACAGAGTCTGGGTCAATAGCCAGTGACCAGGAAGGAACCAGGAAGGAACCAGGCGATGTCGCGATGATCTCAGGTGAAGAGGTGAAGCTTGTTTCTGCAGCCATGAGAACCAGTAAATGTCGACGACGACCAAGAGCTGGATTTGAGCTGTCCCACAAAGGATCTAGTTGACTGTGGCATCGGTACCTGGATTGGACCCAACAATCCTTGGCAAGCGCAATCCATGCAGGAAGTGAAGATGGGCTTCGGTCCAGATCAGCAAGGTCTGAGGAGCTTCTTTTTTGCAGGGAAGCTGGAGCAACCCAGGAGCAACCAGGAGCAGTTTGGTTTTAAAGGATTGTCTTCAGGGGGCTCACTAGTTAATGGGCTAGCAACCAGGAAGATGCATCAAGCTGAAATGCAATAGTGGGCCTCTTGTGGCACTCGTGGAGTGTGAAGGGCTGAGCTTTGGTGCAAATGGTGCTCGGGTGTCCGGCATCTTGTACCCCAATGCACAACTTCGAGTTATCTCAAGAGTCGATGCAGTTAGCAAAATGCAGGATGTCCAGGGTATCTAGTCCCACGTCTCTCGTTTCTGCCACAGATCTCAGCTTTGCTGTGGATGTGGGTCAGAGTCTGAGAAGTCTGAAAGTCTAGGTCTTGTGTCGCTGAGTCTTCGGGTTCCAGAGGGAGCATCGACAACGCAGACTGGCAAGTTACTGATGGTGTCCGTTTGCACTGGTTGGTTACAAGGGATATGTACTCTAGTCGAAACAGAACGTCGAAGGTCCAAGAGTTCTGTATCAAAGTTTCTTTCCAGGATAATCTAAAGTCCTGGGGATACAGCTCCTATACTTAGACTAAGCTAAGGGGCTGGATTACCTGCCTAGGTCCCTCCTATTGGTGGACCTGAGAAGGGGGTGGTTACACCCCTTTTCCTTTGTCCAGTTTTGAGCCAGAGAGGGGCTGGAGTGCCCCAGCAACTGGTTTGAACCAAGCTATGCATGAGCACCTTGTGTGACCAAGGCAGTGTCTCACAAAGCATCTGCTGATACAGCCCTCCCTGTCCCAATACACATCTGCCTGTCTGGGGAGGTGCTGGCACCTCCCTGGAAAGGAAAGCTATTTTCCAGGCCTCCCCGCCAGAGTTTCTTCCAGAAGCAGGGGGGCAGACGTGTGTCTGTGGCAGCAGCATCCATTTTATGATGCTAGGGCTCTGTTTAACTTTAACCGCGTAAAGCAGTAACATACATGTCTTTTCCCTCTATAAGGGTGGAATGCTACTGGAGTTCTGGACTTTTTGGTTCCGTCCAGAGGTGTCAGGGACAACACCCGAAGACCCCTGAGTTCTACCTGTCTCGGTGCACAAATAAACAGAAACACAGCCTTCTCAATGGTGGCGTCAAAGACCAAAGGTTTATTACTGCAGGGACACAGAAGTCACAGAAACTACACACGGGCAGAATCTAGGAGCCTGTTCAATTTGTACAAAGTGGGTTGCTCCTTAAATACTAAATTTTCAGCTTGGGGCAACATTCTCCACATGCTAGTACATTTCTAAACCTTCATGTCCTAAACAATAAATATTTGGTGTTACACAAGAATCGTCAACAATATCTGATGTCAAAACATTACGAACGAGGGGTTCCCACTGTTCCATCATAATCCCATGTCAACTTTTCATTCAAGAGCCGGACCGCCTCATCGTAAATTTCGTTACCTCCCCCTAATAAAGGCCCAGAAGGAAAGGAGCAGAGCCAGGTGCAGAAGATAGAAAAGCAGGATAAGAGATGTTTGTGGGTTGTAAATGGGCAAGGCTACCGACTTCGGCCGCCTAATCATGATCAGGCCAACGAACACGAGAACCAGTATAGCAGTACTGGCCTCAGGCTGGGGAGGCAGCTTTTGCCGAGTCATGCGGCCACAGCGTTTCTGTCCTAAGGTGCACGTGTCACTAGCAAGGTGAATCGCTGGCTAAGGCTTACGTGTCCTTAGTGAAATGGGTTGATCAGAGGTCATTGCGTGTCCATTGACTATGTGAGGGCAAGAATACAAAATGGCTGCCATACTCTAAGATGGATGCCATGGGTGAATCAGAAATGTGTTTATAACAGGAGTGCTCTTGCTCGTAGCATAGTGAAAACACCAGAATATGCTAAATGGATCATTTGCGGTTCACTGATACCAAAATTATGAATTTACGACAATGTTGAAAACACGGGTTCAAATCGTCACGGAACCTCAGACCCTCCTTTTGCCCTTACATAGGCAATTACTCAGTCTATATCAGAGTCTATCTCGATGTTCATTAGGTCAGTGATATGCTGTTGCATCATCATCCTTTCTCGTACTTTATCTCCAAACACAGGTGGTTTTCTAAAACAGGTTGCAGCACAGAGACTACACAAAGCAGGACCACATTGGATAATAAGGCAGCACGAGAACAGGAATACTAAGATAATACCAACGACCATCAGAACCTTCCATCCCCACGCTGATAGTAGAGTCCAAAGCCACTCCATTAAGGACCAGTTTCCCTTGTCTACGTAAATAGAGTCGGAAATCTTGTGTAGCTTAGAGATCGCTTCTTATACAGTCGGAGCATTATTAGGTATGAAAACACAGCAGCTCGATTGGATCATTCTGCATACCCCACCTCGATCTGCAAGTATTACGTCAAGAACCATACGATTCTGCAACGTCATGAGACGATCCGCCTGGAGCTCAGCTGTTAAGTTACTAAGGGCACCAGCAGTTTCTGTAATAGTAGATTCAACTACCCGTGTTAGCTGACGAAGATTTCTACTATTGGCCATAGGCCCCCAGAACGGAAGGAAACCTTTGAAGAAGTCTCCGGCTTCCTGACCAGCGGTATCTTCTTTGCTGAAAACACCTCTTGCTACTCTGGTCTTGTGATAATCTGGGGAAGCAGTGTACGTTGGAGGCAATAGTCGAGCAATATAGCATGAACCTGAAAAGTCAGCAGGCAACCACGTATATGCCCTATCCTGACAGATGAAGTAAGTACCCTTAGCAGTGAGAAAGGCAGGGGAAGAGTTAGACGGATACACATAAGTCTCAACGCAGTCACTCTTCCCTAGCCGAGCTCTTGGATTTCTCCCATTACCTTGCAAACAGACTTGACCTCGGTGAGGCACGACCCAAACTGGAGTGGAGCTCTTACGCTTGCTTTCACCCAAACTAATGCGATACTCTGTGGAATTCCAACTCAATTATACTCGTAGTTCATCCCTAGGATAAGATGGGGTGTTATTGACGTCTTTAATCATGTCAATGATTCCCTTGACTAGAGCTTTATTAGCGGAGTTATATTTAGCGGAACGTGGTGGACGCGGGGGATAGGTCTCAAGGGCATAGACAAATATAGTCTGGAAGGCCTGAAATGATCCATTATAGCTAAAAGGCAAGACCAGATAGGGAATGCCTTTATCCATAGTGTGTGGTATCAATCCACATACCCAACAGTCTGTCGTGTTAACTACCAGTTGGTGTTGATGCAAGAGTTGTACAAAAGTGTTATTTATGAATTCTGAGCGTCGAGCTTGCTCATGTTCAGGGAACGGGTGAAAAGAATGGTAAGAAGCAACAGTAGAAGAAACAAGATCAAGGGGAGGCACTGTACTTGTTATTGGTGCAAAAATTAGATGTACTCCAAAGACGATTCCACCCACCAACGTTATTAAAACAATCAAAAACGTAATTGCACATTGCATCAGAAAATATTTGTTATGAAGAATCTTGTAGAGTCTATTTCTGCGAACAAAAATCACATTCTCTCGGTACAGCTCAGGAAGCTCCATCTTCTACAACCGCTCGCGACCACTGATGGTATGTACGTAGTTCAAAATGCCTCTATCAGCCCTGGGAGTTCCCAGAACTAACAGAAAGACCGACCTTGTGTCTGGCCCCCGCAGATTCAACTAGGCACAAAGCCTCGACCCTACGGCTACCCAGACGGCAAGGTAATTAAAACAATATACAAAGTATTAGCAAACTTCCTGGCTGAAGGCAATGTATCAAAATTCAAATATGTAAAATAGGCAGTTTCCTGCTTTATTAGTCCTTTGAATGAGAACGTAGGTTGTATCTCAATTTTCCTGGCGTTGTTTGATCCGGAAACAGACTGTTTTCAGCAGGAGTTACAATGTTCGAATCCGCAGATGACAAGTGTTCGTTTGATGCAGGGGACAAATGTTCAGTGTTCAGTGTTCAGAGTGTTCAGAGATTCAAGCAAGCCGGGCCGAAGAAGGCTGAAATGCCAGAAACCGGTCCCCGGTAGCTTGTCTCCTTTCTGGTGAAGAATTGGCTTGGTAGTTTAGTCTGCCCTGTTCCCATGATGCACTGGGCCAGGGACAGACTGATTTGCATATAGCCAGGTTCTGAGCTGGGATGGGGCAGTGAGATAAATAACGGTGATGGATCAAGCCCTGATCTTTGGACTGGGTAAGAGTGGTCTGTTTAACTCAGACACTCTGTTCATCACCACCCCCTTTTCTAAATCGTTTTTGGCCACTATAGGTGTGGCAGGGTATACTCAGACATGAGTCCCTTTCTCACTGCTCCATCAGGATTCAAGCAAGCCGGGCCGAAGAAGGCTGAAATGCCAGAAACCGGTCCCCGGTAGCTTGTCTCCTTTCTGGTGAAGAATTGGCTTGGTAGTTTAGTCTGCCCTGTTCCCATGATGCACTGGGCCAGGGACAGACTGATTTGCATATAGCCAGGTTCTGAGCTGGGATGGGGCAGTGAGATAAATAACGGTGATGGATCAAGCCCTGATCTTTGGACTGGGTAAGAGTGGTCTGTTTAACTCAGACACTCTGTTCATCACCACCCCCTTTTCTAAATCGTTTTTGGCCACTATAGGTGTGGCAGGGTATACTCAGACATGAGTCCCTTTCTCACTGCTCCATCAGGATTCAAGCAAGCCGGGCCGAAGAAGGCTGAAATGCCAGAAACCGGTCCCCGGTAGCTTGTCTCCTTTCTGGTGAAGAATTGGCTTGGTAGTTTAGTCTGCCCTGTTCCCATGATGCACTGGGCCAGGGACAGACTGATTTGCATATAGCCAGGTTCTGAGCTGGGATGGGGCAGTGAGATAAATAACGGTGATGGATCAAGCCCTGATCTTTGGACTGGGTAAGAGTGGTCTGTTTAACTCAGACACTCTGTTCATCACCACCCCCTTTTCTAAATCGTTTTTGGCCACTATAGGTGTGGCAGGGTATACTCAGACATGAGTCCCTTTCTCACTGCTCCATCAGGATTCAAGCAAGCCGGGCCGAAGAAGGCTGAAATGCCAGAAACCGGTCCCCGGTAGCTTGTCTCCTTTCTGGTGAAGAATTGGCTTGGTAGTTTAGTCTGCCCTGTTCCCATGATGCACTGGGCCAGGGACAGACTGATTTGCATATAGCCAGGTTCTGAGCTGGGATGGGGCAGTGAGATAAATAACGGTGATGGATCAAGCCCTGATCTTTGGACTGGGTAAGAGTGGTCTGTTTAACTCAGACACTCTGTTCATCACCACCCCCTTTTCTAAATCGTTTTTGGCCACTATAGGTGTGGCAGGGTATACTCAGACATGAGTCCCTTTCTCACTGCTCCATCAGGATTCAAGCAAGCCGGGCTGAAGAAGGCTGAAATGCCAGAAACCGGTCCCCGGTAGCTTGTCTCCTTTCTGGTGAAGAATTGGCTTGGTAGTTTAGTCTGCCCTGTTCCCATGATGCACTGGGCCAGGGACAGACGGATTTGCATATAGCCAGGTTCTGAGCTGGGATGGGGCAGTGAGATAAATAACGGTGATGGATCAAGCCCTGATCTTTGGACTGGGTAAGAGTGGTCTGTTTAACTCAGACACTCTGTTCATCACCACCCCCTTTTCTAAATCGTTTTTGGCCACTATAGGTGTGGCAGGGTATACTCAGACATGAGTCCCTTTCTCACTGCTCCATCAGGATTCAAGCAAGCCGGGCCGAAGAAGGCTGAAATGCCAGAAACCGGTCCCCGGTAGCTTGTCTCCTTTCTGGTGAAGAATTGGCTTGGTAGTTTAGTCTGCCCTGTTCCCATGATGCACTGGGCCAGGGACAGACTGATTTGCATATAGCCAGGTTCTGAGCTGGGATGGGGCAGTGAGATAAATAACGGTGATGGATCAAGCCCTGATCTTTGGACTGGGTAAGAGTGGTCTGTTTAACTCAGACACTCTGTTCATCACCACCCCCTTTTCTAAATCGTTTTTGGCCACTATAGGTGTGGCAGGGTATACTCAGACATGAGTCCCTTTCTCACTGCTCCATCAGGATTCAAGCAAGCCGGGCCGAAGAAGGCTGAAATGCCAGAAACCGGTCCCCGGTAGCTTGTCTCCTTTCTGGTGAAGAATTGGCTTGGTAGTTTAGTCTGCCCTGTTCCCATGATGCACTGGGCCAGGGACAGACTGATTTGCATATAGCCAGGTTCTGAGCTGGGATGGGGCAGTGAGATAAATAACGGTGATGGATCAAGCCCTGATCTTTGGACTGGGTAAGAGTGGTCTGTTTAACTCAGACACTCTGTTCATCACGACCCCCTTTTCAAAATCGTTTTTGGCCACTATAGGTGTGGCAGGGTATACTCAGACATGAGTCCCTTTCTCACTGCTCCATCAGGATTCAAGCAAGCCGGGCCGAAGAAGGCTGAAATGCCAGAAACCGGTCCCCGGTAGCTTGTCTCCTTTCTGGTGAAGAATTGGCTTGGTAGTTTAGTCTGCCCTGTTCCCATGATGCACTGGGCCAGGGACAGACTGATTTGCATATAGCCAGGTTCTGAGCTGGGATGGGGCAGTGAGATAAATAACGGTGATGGATCAAGCCCTGATCTTTGGACTGGGTAAGAGTGGTCTGTTTAACTCAGACACTCTGTTCATCACCACCCCCTTTTCTAAATCGTTTTTGGCCACTATAGGTGTGGCAGGGTATACTCAGACATGAGTCCCTTTCTCACTGCTCCATCAGGATTCAAGCAAGCCGGGCCGAAGAAGGCTGAAATGCCAGAAACCGGTCCCCGGTAGCTTGTCTCCTTTCTGGTGAAGAATTGGCTTGGTAGTTTAGTCTGCCCTGTTCCCATGATGCACTGGGCCAGGGACAGACTGATTTGCATATAGCCAGGTTCTGAGCTGGGATGGGCCAGTGAGATAAATAACGGTGATGGATCAAGCCCTGATCTTTGGACTGGGTAAGAGTGGTCTGTTTAACTCAGACACTCTGTTCATCACCACCCCCTTTTCTAAATCGTTTTTGGCCACTATAGGTGTGGCAGGGTATACTCAGACATGAGTCCCTTTCTCACTGCTCCATCAGGATTCAAGCAAGCCGGGCCGAAGAAGGCTGAAATGCCAGAAACCGGTCCCCGGTAGCTTGTCTCCTTTCTGGTGAAGAATTGGCTTGGTAGTTTAGTCTGCCCTGTTCCCATGATGCACTGGGCCAGGGACAGACTGATTTGCATATAGCCAGGTTCTGAGCTGGGATGGGGCAGTGAGATAAATAACGGTGATGGATCAAGCCCTGATCTTTGGACTGGGTAAGAGTGGTCTGTTTAACTCAGACACTCTGTTCATCACGACCCCCTTTTCAAAATCGTTTTTGGCCACTATAGGTGTGGCAGGGTATACTCAGACATGAGTCCCTTTCTCACTGCTCCATCAGGATTCAAGCAAGCCGGGCCGAAGAAGGCTGAAATGCCAGAAACCGGTCCCCGGTAGCTTGTCTCCTTTCTGGTGAAGAATTGGCTTGGTAGTTTAGTCTGCCCTGTTCCCATGATGCACTGGGCCAGGGACAGACTGATTTGCATATAGCCAGGTTCTGAGCTGGGATGGGGCAGTGAGATAAATAACGGTGATGGATCAAGCCCTGATCTTTGGACTGGGTAAGAGTGGTCTGTTTAACTCAGACACTCTGTTCATCACCACCCCCTTTTCTAAATCGTTTTTGGCCACTATAGGTGTGGCAGGGTATACTCAGACATGAGTCCCTTTCTCACTGCTCCATCAGGATTCAAGCAAGCCGGGCCGAAGAAGGCTGAAATGCCAGAAACCGGTCCCCGGTAGCTTGTCTCCTTTCTGGTGAAGAATTGGCTTGGTAGTTTAGTCTGCCCTGTTCCCATGATGCACTGGGCCAGGGACAGACTGATTTGCATATAGCCAGGTTCTGAGCTGGGATGGGCCAGTGAGATAAATAACGGTGATGGATCAAGCCCTGATCTTTGGACTGGGTAAGAGTGGTCTGTTTAACTCAGACACTCTGTTCATCACCACCCCCTTTTCTAAATCGTTTTTGGCCACTATAGGTGTGGCAGGGTATACTCAGACATGAGTCCCTTTCTCACTGCTCCATCAGGATTCAAGCAAGCCGGGCCGAAGAAGGCTGAAATGCCAGAAACCGGTCCCCGGTAGCTTGTCTCCTTTCTGGTGAAGAATTGGCTTGGTAGTTTAGTCTGCCCTGTTCCCATGATGCACTGGGCCAGGGACAGACTGATTTGCATATAGCCAGGTTCTGAGCTGGGATGGGGCAGTGAGATAAATAACGGTGATGGATCAAGCCCTGATCTTTGGACTGGGTAAGAGTGGTCTGTTTAACTCAGACACTCTGTTCATCACCACCCCCTTTTCTAAATCGTTTTTGGCCACTATAGGTGTGGCAGGGTATACTCAGACATGAGTCCCTTTCTCACTGCTCCATCAGGATTCAAGCAAGCCGGGCCGAAGAAGGCTGAAATGCCAGAAACAGGTCCCCGGTAGCTTGTCTCCTTTCTGGTGAAGAATTGGCTTGGTAGTTTAGTCTGCCCTGTTCCCATGATGCACTGGGCCAGGGACAGACGGATTTGCATATAGCCAGGTTCTGAGCTGGGATGGGGCAGTGAGATAAATAACGGTGATGGATCAAGCCCTGATCTTTGGACTGGGTAAGAGTGGTCTGTTTAACTCAGACACTCTGTTCATCACCACCCCCTTTTCTAAATCATTTTTGGCCACTATAGGTGTGGCAGCGTATACTCAGACATGAGTCCCTTTCTCACTGCTCCATCAGGATTCAAGCAAGCCGGGCCGAAGAAGGCTGAAATGCCAGAAACCGGTCCCCGGTAGCGTGTCTCCTTTCTGGTGAAGAATTGGCTTGGTAGTTTAGTCTGCCCTGTTCCCATGATGCACTGGGCCAGGGACAGACTGATTTGCATATAGCCAGGTTCTGTGCTGGGATGGGGCAGTGAGATAAATAACGGTGATGGATCAAGCCCTGATCTTTGGACTGGGTAAGAGTGGTCTGTTTAACTCAGACACTCTGTTCATCACCACCCCTTTTCTAAATCGTTTTTGGCCACTATAGGTGTGGCAGGGTATACTCAGACATGAGTCCCTTTCTCACTGCTCCATCAGGATTCAAGCAAGCCGGGCCGAAGAAGGCTGAAATGCCAGAAACCGGTCCCCGGTAGCTTGTCTCCTTTCTGGTGAAGAATTGGCTTGGTAGTTTAGTCTGCCCTGTTCCCATGATGCACTGGGCCAGGGACAGACTGATTTGCATATAGCCAGGTTCTGAGCTGGGATGGGGCAGTGAGATAAATAACGGTGATGGATCAAGCCCTGATCTTTGGACTGGGTAAGAGTGGTCTGTTTAACTCAGACACTCTGTTCATCACCACCCCCTTTTCTAAATCGTTTTTGGCCACTATAGGTGTGGCAGGGTATACTCAGACATGAGTCGCTTTCTCACTGCTCCATCAGGATTCAAGCAAGCCGGGCCGAAGAAGGCTGAAATGCCAGAAACCGGTCCCCGGTAGCTTGTCTCCTTTCTGGTGAAGAATTGGCTTGGTAGTTTAGTCTGCCCTGTTCCCATGATGCACTGGGCCAGGGACAGACGGATTTGCATATAGCCAGGTTCTGAGCTGGGATGGGGCAGTGAGATAAATAACGGTGATGGATCAAGCCCTGATCTTTGGACTGGGTAAGAGTGGTCTGTTTAACTCAGACACTCTGTTCATCACCACCCCCTTTTCTAAATCGTTTTTGGCCACTATAGGTGTGGC
This sequence comes from Lissotriton vulgaris, assembly GCF_964263255.1. NCBI lineage: Eukaryota > Metazoa > Chordata > Amphibia > Caudata > Salamandridae > Lissotriton > Lissotriton vulgaris. The sequence continues at coordinate 10,957 of NW_028246709.1, forward strand.
AGGGTATACTCAGACATGAGTCCCTTTCTCACTGCTCCATCAGGATTCAAGCAAGCCGGGCCGAAGAAGGCTGAAATGCCAGAAACCGGTCCCCGGTAGCTTGTCTCCTTTCTGGTGAAGAATTGGCTTGGTAGTTTAGTCTGCCCTGTTCCCATGATGCACTGGGCCAGGGACAGACTGATTTGCATATAGCCAGGTTCTGAGCTGGGATGGGGCAGTGAGATAAATAACGGTGATGGATCAAGCCCTGATCTTTGGACTGGGTAAGAGTGGTCTGTTTAACTCAGACACTCTGTTCATCACCACCCCCTTTTCTAAATCGTTTTTGGCCACTATAGGTGTGGCAGGGTATACTCAGACATGAGTCCCTTTCTCACTGCTCCATCAGGATTCAAGCAAGCCGGGCAGAAGAAGGCTGAAATGCCAGAAACCGGTCCCCGGTAGCTTGTCTCCTTTCTGGTGAAGAATTGGCTTGGTAGTTTAGTCTGCCCTGTTCCCATGATGCACTGGGCCAGGGACAGACTGATTTGCATATAGCCAGGTTCTGAGCTGGGATGGGGCAGTGAGATAAATAACGGTGATGGATCAAGCCCTGATCTTTGGACTGGGTAAGAGTGGTCTGTTTAACTCAGACACTCTGTTCATCACCACCCCCTTTTCTAAATCGTTTTTGGCCACTATAGGTGTGGCAGGGTATACTCAGACATGAGTCCCTTTCTCACTGCTCCATCAGGATTCAAGCAAGCCGGGCCGAAGAAGGCTGAAATGCCAGAAACCGGTCCCCGGTAGCTTGCCTCCTTTCTGGTGAAGAATTGTCTTGGTAGTTTAGTCTGCCCTGTTCCCATGATGCACTGGGCCAGGGACAGACTGATTTGCATATAGCCAGGTTCTGAGCTGGGATGGGGCAGTGAGATAAATAACGGTGATGGATCAAGCCCTGATCTTTGGACTGGGTAAGAGTGGTCTGTTTAACTCAGACACTCTGTTCATCACCACCCCCTTTTCTAAATCGTTTTTGGCCACTATAGGTGTGGCAGGGTATACTCAGACATGAGTCCCTTTCTCACTGCTCCATCAGGATTCAAGCAAGCCGGGCCGAAGAAGGCTGAAATGCCAGAAACCGGTCCCCGGTAGCTTGTCTCCTTTCTGGTGAAGAATTGGCTTGGTAGTTTAGTCTGCCCTGTTCCCATGATGCACTGGGCCAGGGACAGACGGATTTGCATATAGCCAGGTTCTGAGCTGGGATGGGGCAGTGAGATAAATAACGGTGATGGATCAAGCCCTGATCTTTGGACTGGGTAAGAGTGGTCTGTTTAACTCAGACACTCTGTTCATCACCACCCCCTTTTCTAAATCGTTTTTGGCCACTATAGGTGTGGCAGGGTATACTCAGACATGAGTCCCTTTCTCACTGCTCCATCAGGATTCAAGCAAGCCGGGCCGAAGAAGGCTGAAATGCCAGAAACCGGTCCCCGGTAGCTTGTCTCCTTTCTGGTGAAGAATTGGCTTGGTAGTTTAGTCTGCCCTGTTCCCATGATGCACTGGGCCAGGGACAGACTGATTTGCATATAGCCAGGTTCTGAGCTGGGATGGGGCAGTGAGATAAATAACGGTGATGGATCAAGCCCTGATCTTTGGACTGGGTAAGAGTGGTCTGTTTAACTCAGACACTCTGTTCATCACCACCCCCTTTTCTAAATCGTTTTTGGCCACTATAGGTGTGGCAGGGTATACTCAGACATGAGTCCCTTTCTCACTGCTCCATCAGGATTCAAGCAAGCCGGGCCGAAGAAGGCTGAAATGCCAGAAACCGGTCCCCGGTAGCTTGTCTCCTTTCTGGTGAAGAATTGGCTTGGTAGTTTAGTCTGCCCTGTTCCCATGATGCACTGGGCCAGGGACAGACTGATTTGCATATAGCCAGGTTCTGAGCTGGGATGGGGCAGTGAGATAAATAACGGTGATGGATCAAGCCCTGATCTTTGGACTGGGTAAGAGTGGTCTGTTTAACTCAGACACTCTGTTCATCACCACCCCCTTTTCAAAATCGTTTTTGGCCACTATAGGTGTGGCAGGGTATACTCAGACATGAGTCCCTTTCTCACTGCTCCATCAGGATTCAAGCAAGCCGGGCCGAAGAAGGCTGAAATGCCAGAAACCGGTCCCCGGTAGCTTGACTCCTTTCTGGTGAAGAATTGGCTTGGTAGTTTAGTCTGCCCTGTTCCCATGATGCACTGGGCCAGGGACAGACTGATTTGCATATAGCCAGGTTCTGAGCTGGGATGGGGCAGTGAGATAAATAACGGTGATGGATCAAGCCCTGATCTTTGGACTGGGTAAGAGTGGTCTGTTTAACTCAGACACTCTGTTCATCACCACCCCCTTTTCTAAATCGTTTTTGGCCACTATAGGTGTGGCAGGGTATACTCAGACATGAGTCCCTTTCTCACTGCTCCATCAGGATTCAAGCAAGCCGGGCTGAAGAAGGCTGAAATGCCAGAAACCGGTCCCCGGTAGCTTGTCTCCTTTCTGGTGAAGAATTGGCTTGGTAGTTTAGTCTGCCCTGTTCCCATGATGCACTGGGCCAGGGACAGACGGATTTGCATATAGCCAGGTTCTGAGCTGGGATGGGGCAGTGAGATAAATAACGGTGATGGATCAAGCCCTGATCTTTGGACTGGGTAAGAGTGGTCTGTTTAACTCAGACACTCTGTTCATCACCACCCCCTTTTCTAAATCGTTTTTGGCCACTATAGGTGTGGCAGGGTATACTCAGACATGAGTCCCTTTCTCACTGCTCCATCAGGATTCAAGCAAGCCGGGCCGAAGAAGGCTGAAATGCCAGAAACCGGTCCCCGGTAGCTTGTCTCCTTTCTGGTGAAGAATTGGCTTGGTAGTTTAGTCTGCCCTGTTCCCATGATGCACTGGGCCAGGGACAGACTGATTTGCATATAGCCAGGTTCTGAGCTGGGATGGGGCAGTGAGATAAATAACGGTGATGGATCAAGCCCTGATCTTTGGACTGGGTAAGAGTGGTCTGTTTAACTCAGACACTCTGTTCATCACCACCCCCTTTTCTAAATCGTTTTTGGCCACTATAGGTGTGGCAGGGTATACTCAGACATGAGTCCCTTTCTCACTGCTCCATCAGGATTCAAGCAAGCCGGGCCGAAGAAGGCTGAAATGCCAGAAACCGGTCCCCGGTAGCTTGTCTCCTTTCTGGTGAAGAATTGGCTTGGTAGTTTAGTCTGCCCTGTTCCCATGATGCACTGGGCCAGGGACAGACTGATTTGCATATAGCCAGGTTCTGAGCTGGGATGGGCCAGTGAGATAAATAACGGTGATGGATCAAGCCCTGATCTTTGGACTGGGTAAGAGTGGTCTGTTTAACTCAGACACTCTGTTCATCACCACCCCCTTTTCTAAATCGTTTTTGGCCACTATAGGTGTGGCAGGGTATACTCAGACATGAGTCCCTTTCTCACTGCTCCATCAGGATTCAAGCAAGCCGGGCCGAAGAAGGCTGAAATGCCAGAAACCGGTCCCCGGTAGCTTGTCTCCTTTCTGGTGAAGAATTGGCTTGGTAGTTTAGTCTGCCCTGTTCCCATGATGCACTGGGCCAGGGACAGACTGATTTGCATATAGCCAGGTTCTGAGCTGGGATGGGGCAGTGAGATAAATAACGGTGATGGATCAAGCCCTGATCTTTGGACTGGGTAAGAGTGGTCTGTTTAACTCAGACACTCTGTTCATCACCACCCCCTTTTCTAAATCGTTTTTGGCCACTATAGGTGTGGCAGGGTATACTCAGACATGAGTCCCTTTCTCACTGCTCCATCAGGATTCAAGCAAGCCGGGCCGAAGAAGGCTGAAATGCCAGAAACCGGTCCCCGGTAGCGTGTCTCCTTTCTGGTGAAGAATTGGCTTGGTAGTTTAGTCTGCCCTGTTCCTATGATGCACTGGGCCAGGGACAGACTGATTTGCATATAGCCAGGTTCTGTGCTGGGATGGGGCAGTGAGATAAATAACGGTGATGGATCAAGCCCTGATCTTTGGACTGGGTAAGAGTGGTCTGTTTAACTCAGACACTCTGTTCATCACCACCCCTTTTCTAAATCGTTTTTGGCCACTATAGGTGTGGCAGGGTATACTCAGACATGAGTCCCTTTCTCACTGCTCCATCAGGATTCAAGCAAGCCGGGCCGAAGAAGGCTGAAATGCCAGAAACCGGTCCCCGGTAGCTTGTCTCCTTTCTGGTGAAGAATTGGCTTGGTAGTTTAGTCTGCCCTGTTCCCATGATGCACTGGGCCAGGGACAGACTGATTTGCATATAGCCAGGTTCTGAGCTGGGATGGGGCAGTGAGATAAATAACGGTGATGGATCAAGCCCTGATCTTTGGACTGGGTAAGAGTGGTCTGTTTAACTCAGACACTCTGTTCATCACCACCCCCTTTTCTAAATCGTTTTTGGCCACTATAGGTGTGGCAGGGTATACTCAGACATGAGTCGCTTTCTCACTGCTCCATCAGGATTCAAGCAAGCCGGGCCGAAGAAGGCTGAAATGCCAGAAACCGGTCCCCGGTAGCTTGTCTCCTTTCTGGTGAAGAATTGGCTTGGTAGTTTAGTCTGCCCTGTTCCCATGATGCACTGGGCCAGGGACAGACGGATTTGCATATAGCCAGGTTCTGAGCTGGGATGGGGCAGTGAGATAAATAACGGTGATGGATCAAGCCCTGATCTTTGGACTGGGTAAGAGTGGTCTGTTTAACTCAGACACTCTGTTCATCACCACCCCCTTTTCTAAATCGTTTTTGGCCACTATAGGTGTGGCAGGGTATACTCAGACATGAGTCCCTTTCTCACTGCTCCATCAGGATTCAAGCAAGCCGGGCCGAAGAAGGCTGAAATGCCAGAAACCGGTCCCCGGTAGCTTGTCTCCTTTCTGGTGAAGAATTGGCTTGGTAGTTTAGTCTGCCCTGTTCCCATGATGCACTGGGCCAGGGACAGACTGATTTGCATATAGCCAGGTTCTGAGCTGGGATGGGGCAGTGAGATAAATAACGGTGATGGATCAAGCCCTGATCTTTGGACTGGGTAAGAGTGGTCTGTTTAACTCAGACACTCTGTTCATCACCACCCCCTTTTCTAAATCGTTTTTGGCCACTATAGGTGTGGCAGGGTATACTCAGACATGAGTCCCTTTCTCACTGCTCCATCAGGATTCAAGCAATCCGGGCAGAAGAAGGCTGAAATGCCAGAAACCGGTCCCCGGTAGCTTGTCTCCTTTCTGGTGAAGAATTGGCTTGGTAGTTTAGTCTGCCCTGTTCCCATGATGCACTGGGCCAGGGACAGACTGATTTGCATATAGCCAGGTTCTGAGCTGGGATGGGGCAGTGAGATAAATAACGGTGATGGATCAAGCCCTGATCTTTGGACTGGGTAAGAGTGGTCTGTTTAACTCAGACACTCTGTTCATCACCACCCCCTTTTCTAAATCGTTTTTGGCCACTATAGGTGTGGCAGGGTATACTCAGACATGAGTCCCTTTCTCACTGCTCCATCAGGATTCAAGCAAGCCGGGCCGAAGAAGGCTGAAATGCCAGAAACCGGTCCCCGGTAGCTTGCCTCTTTTCTGGTGAAGAATTGTCTTGGTAGTTTAGTCTGCCCTGTTCCCATGATGCACTGGGCCAGGGACAGACTGATTTGCATATAGCCAGGTTCTGAGCTGGGATGGGGCAGTGAGATAAATAACGGTGATGGATCAAGCCCTGATCTTTGGACTGGGTAAGAGTGGTCTGTTTAACTCAGACACTCTGTTCATCACCACCCCCTTTTCTAAATCGTTTTTGGCCACTATAGGTGTGGCAGGGTATACTCAGACATGAGTCCCTTTCTCACTGCTCCATCAGGATTCAAGCAAGCCGGGCCGAAGAAGGCTGAAATGCCAGAAACCGGTCCCCGGTAGCTTGCCTCTTTTCTGGTGAAGAATTGTCTTGGTAGTTTAGTCTGCCCTGTTCCCATGATGCACTGGGCCAGGGACAGACTGATTTGCATATAGCCAGGTTCTGAGCTGGGATGGGGCAGTGAGATAAATAACGGTGATGGATCAAGCCCTGATCTTTGGACTGGGTAAGAGTGGTCTGTTTAACTCAGACACTCTGTTCATCACCACCCCCTTTTCTAAATCGTTTTTGGCCACTATAGGTGTGGCAGGGTATACTCAGACATGAGTCCCTTTCTCACTGCTCCATCAGGATTCAAGCAAGCCGGGCCGAAGAAGGCTGAAATGCCAGAAACCGGTCCCCGGTAGCTTGTCTCCTTTCTGGTGAAGAATTGGCTTGGTAGTTTAGTCTGCCCTGTTCCCATGATGCACTGGGCCAGGGACAGACGGATTTGCATATAGCCAGGTTCTGAGCTGGGATGGGGCAGTGAGATAAATAACGGTGATGGATCAAGCCCTGATCTTTGGACTGGGTAAGAGTGGTCTGTTTAACTCAGACACTCTGTTCATCACCACCCCCTTTTCTAAATCGTTTTTGGCCACTATAGGTGTGGCAGGGTATACTCAGACATGAGTCCCTTTCTCACTGCTCCATCAGGATTCAAGCAAGCCGGGCCGAAGAAGGCTGAAATGCCAGAAACCGGTCCCCGGTAGCTTGTCTCCTTTCTGGTGAAGAATTGGCTTGGTAGTTTAGTCTGCCCTGTTCCCATGATGCACTGGGCCAGGGACAGACTGATTTGCATATAGCCAGGTTCTGAGCTGGGATGGGGCAGTGAGATAAATAACGGTGATGGATCAAGCCCTGATCTTTGGACTGGGTAAGAGTGGTCTGTTTAACTCAGACACTCTGTTCATCACCACCCCCTTTTCTAAATCGTTTTTGGCCACTATAGGTGTGGCAGGGTATACTCAGACATGAGTCCCTTTCTCACTGCTCCATCAGGATTCAAGCAAGCCGGGCCGAAGAAGGCTGAAATGCCAGAAACCGGTCCCCGGTAGCTTGTCTCCTTTCTGGTGAAGAATTGGCTTGGTAGTTTAGTCTGCCCTGTTCCCATGATGCACTGGGCCAGGGACAGACTGATTTGCATATAGCCAGGTTCTGAGCTGGGATGGGGCAGTGAGATAAATAACGGTGATGGATCAAGCCCTGATCTTTGGACTGGGTAAGAGTGGTCTGTTTAACTCAGACACTCTGTGCATCACCACCCCCTTTTCTAAATCGTTTTTGGCCACTATAGGTGTGGCAGGGTATACTCAGACATGAGTCCCTTTCTCACTGCTCCATCAGGATTCAAGCAAGCCGGGCCGAAGAAGGCTGAAATGCCAGAAACCGGTCCCCGGTAGCTTGTCTCCTTTCTGGTGAAGAATTGGCTTGGTAGTTTAGTCTGCCCTGTTCCCATGATGCACTGGGCCAGGGACAGACGGATTTGCATATAGCCAGGTTCTGAGCTGGGATGGGGCAGTGAGATAAATAACGGTGATGGATCAAGCCCTGATCTTTGGACTGGGTAAGAGTGGTCTGTTTAACTCAGACACTCTGTTCATCACCACCCCCTTTTCTAAATCATTTTTGGCCACTATAGGTGTGGCAGGGTATACTCAGACATGAGTCCCTTTCTCACTGCTCCATCAGGATTCAAGCAAGCCGGGCCGAAGAAGGCTGAAATGCCAGAAACCGGTCCCCGGTAGCTTGTCTCCTTTCTGGTGAAGAATTGGCTTGGTAGTTTAGTCTGCCCTGTTCCCATGATGCACTGGGCCAGGGACAGACTGATTTGCATATAGCCAGGTTCTGAGCTGGGATGGGGCAGTGAGATAAATAACGGTGATGGATCAAGCCCTGATCTTTGGACTGGGTAAGAGTGGTCTGTTTAACTCAGACACTCTGTTCATCACCACCCCCTTTTCTAAATCGTTTTTGGCCACTATAGGTGTGGCAGGGTATACTCAGACATGAGTCCCTTTCTCACTGCTCCATCAGGATTCAAGCAAGCCGGGCCGAAGAAGGCTGAAATGCCAGAAACCGGTCCCCGGTAGCTTGTCTCCTTTCTGGTGAAGAATTGGCTTGGTAGTTTAGTCTGCCCTGTTCCCATGATGCACTGGGCCAGGGACAGACTGATTTGCATATAGCCAGGTTCTGAGCTGGGATGGGGCAGTGAGATAAATAACGGTGATGGATCAAGCCCTGATCTTTGGACTGGGTAAGAGTGGTCTGTTTAACTCAGACACTCTGTTCATCACGACCCCCTTTTCAAAATCGTTTTTGGCCACTATAGGTGTGGCAGGGTATACTCAGACATGAGTCCCTTTCTCACTGCTCCATCAGGATTCAAGCAAGCCGGGCCGAAGAAGGCTGAAATGCCAGAAACCGGTCCCCGGTAGCTTGTCTCCTTTCTGGTGAAGAATTGGCTTGGTAGTTTAGTCTGCCCTGTTCCCATGATGCACTGGGCCAGGGACAGACTGATTTGCATATAGCCAGGTTCTGAGCTGGGATGGGGCAGTGAGATAAATAACGGTGATGGATCAAGCCCTGATCTTTGGACTGGGTAAGAGTGGTCTGTTTAACTCAGACACTCTGTTCATCACCACCCCCTTTTCTAAATCGTTTTTGGCCACTATAGGTGTGGCAGGGTATACTCAGACATGAGTCCCTTTCTCACTGCTCCATCAGGATTCAAGCAAGCCGGGCCGAAGAAGGCTGAAATGCCAGAAACCGGTCCCCGGTAGCTTGTCTCCTTTCTGGTGAAGAATTGGCTTGGTAGTTTAGTCTGCCCTGTTCCCATGATGCACTGGGCCAGGGACAGACTGATTTGCATATAGCCAGGTTCTGAGCTGGGATGGGCCAGTGAGATAAATAACGGTGATGGATCAAGCCCTGATCTTTGGACTGGGTAAGAGTGGTCTGTTTAACTCAGACACTCTGTTCATCACCACCCCCTTTTCTAAATCGTTTTTGGCCACTATAGGTGTGGCAGGGTATACTCAGACATGAGTCCCTTTCTCACTGCTCCATCAGGATTCAAGCAAGCCGGGCCGAAGAAGGCTGAAATGCCAGAAACCGGTCCCCGGTAGCTTGTCTCCTTTCTGGTGAAGAATTGGCTTGGTAGTTTAGTCTGCCCTGTTCCCATGATGCACTGGGCCAGGGACAGACTGATTTGCATATAGCCAGGTTCTGAGCTGGGATGGGGCAGTGAGATAAATAACGGTGATGGATCAAGCCCTGATCTTTGGACTGGGTAAGAGTGGTCTGTTTAACTCAGACACTCTGTTCATCACGACCCCCTTTTCAAAATCGTTTTTGGCCACTATAGGTGTGGCAGGGTATACTCAGACATGAGTCCCTTTCTCACTGCTCCATCAGGATTCAAGCAAGCCGGGCCGAAGAAGGCTGAAATGCCAGAAACCGGTCCCCGGTAGCTTGTCTCCTTTCTGGTGAAGAATTGGCTTGGTAGTTTAGTCTGCCCTGTTCCCATGATGCACTGGGCCAGGGACAGACTGATTTGCATATAGCCAGGTTCTGAGCTGGGATGGGGCGGTGAGATAAATAACGGTGATGGATCAAGCCCTGATCTTTGGACTGGGTAAGAGTGGTCTGTTTAACTCAGACACTCTGTTCATCACCACCCCCTTTTCTAAATCGTTTTTGGCCACTATAGGTGTGGCAGGGTATACTCAGACATGAGTCCCTTTCTCACTGCTCCATCAGGATTCAAGCAAGCCGGGCCGAAGAAGGCTGAAATGCCAGAAACCGGTCCCCGGTAGCTTGTCTCCTTTCTGGTGAAGAATTGGCTTGGTAGTTTAGTCTGCCCTGTTCCCATGATGCACTGGGCCAGGGACAGACTGATTTGCATATAGCCAGGTTCTGAGCTGGGATGGGCCAGTGAGATAAATAACGGTGATGGATCAAGCCCTGATCTTTGGACTGGGTAAGAGTGGTCTGTTTAACTCAGACACTCTGTTCATCACCACCCCCTTTTCTAAATCGTTTTTGGCCACTATAGGTGTGGCAGGGTATACTCAGACATGAGTCCCTTTCTCACTGCTCCATCAGGATTCAAGCAAGCCGGGCCGAAGAAGGCTGAAATGCCAGAAACCGGTCCCCGGTAGCTTGTCTCCTTTCTGGTGAAGAATTGGCTTGGTAGTTTAGTCTGCCCTGTTCCCATGATGCACTGGGCCAGGGACAGACTGATTTGCATATAGCCAGGTTCTGAGCTGGGATGGGGCAGTGAGATAAATAACGGTGATGGATCAAGCCCTGATCTTTGGACTGGGTAAGAGTGGTCTGTTTAACTCAGACACTCTGTTCATCACCACCCCCTTTTCTAAATCGTTTTTGGCCACTATAGGTGTGGCAGGGTATACTCAGACATGAGTCCCTTTCTCACTGCTCCATCAGGATTCAAGCAAGCCGGGCCGAAGAAGGCTGAAATGCCAGAAACAGGTCCCCGGTAGCTTGTCTCCTTTCTGGTGAAGAATTGGCTTGGTAGTTTAGTCTGCCCTGTTCCCATGATGCACTGGGCCAGGGACAGACGGATTTGCATATAGCCAGGTTCTGAGCTGGGATGGGGCAGTGAGATAAATAACGGTGATGGATCAAGCCCTGATCTTTGGACTGGGTAAGAGTGGTCTGTTTAACTCAGACACTCTGTTCATCACCACCCCCTTTTCTAAATCGTTTTTGGCCACTATAGGTGTGGCAGGGTATACTCAGACATGAGTCCCTTTCTCACTGCTCCATCAGGATTCAAGCAAGCCGGGCCGAAGAAGGCTGAAATGCCAGAAACCGGTCCCCGGTAGCGTGTCTCCTTTCTGGTGAAGAATTGGCTTGGTAGTTTAGTCTGCCCTGTTCCCATGATGCACTGGGCCAGGGACAGACTGATTTGCATATAGCCAGGTTCTGTGCTGGGATGGGGCAGTGAGATAAATAACGGTGATGGATCAAGCCCTGATCTTTGGACTGGGTAAGAGTGGTCTGTTTAACTCAGACACTCTGTTCATCACCACCCCTTTTCTAAATCGTTTTTGGCCACTATAGGTGTGGCAGGGTATACTCAGACATGAGTCCCTTTCTCACTGCTCCATCAGGATTCAAGCAAGCCGGGCCGAAGAAGGCTGAAATGCCAGAAACCGGTCCCCGGTAGCTTGTCTCCTTTCTGGTGAAGAATTGGCTTGGTAGTTTAGTCTGCCCTGTTCCCATGATGCACTGGGCCAGGGACAGACTGATTTGCATATAGCCAGGTTCTGAGCTGGGATGGGGCAGTGAGATAAATAACGGTGATGGATCAAGCCCTGATCTTTGGACTGGGTAAGAGTGGTCTGTTTAACTCAGACACTCTGTTCATCACCACCCCCTTTTCTAAATCGTTTTTGGCCACTATAGGTGTGGCAGGGTATACTCAGACATGAGTCGCTTTCTCACTGCTCCATCAGGATTCAAGCAAGCCGGGCCGAAGAAGGCTGAAATGCCAGAAACCGGTCCCCGGTAGCTTGTCTCCTTTCTGGTGAAGAATTGGCTTGGTAGTTTAGTCTGCCCTGTTCCCATGATGCACTGGGCCAGGGACAGACGGATTTGCATATAGCCAGGTTCTGAGCTGGGATGGGGCAGTGAGATAAATAACGGTGATGGATCAAGCCCTGATCTTTGGACTGGGTAAGAGTGGTCTGTTTAACTCAGACACTCTGTTCATCACCACCCCCTTTTCTAAATCGTTTTTGGCCACTATAGGTGTGGCAGGGTATACTCAGACATGAGTCCCTTTCTCACTGCTCCATCAGGATTCAAGCAAGCCGGGCCGAAGAAGGCTGAAATGCCAGAAACCGGTCCCCGGTAGCTTGTCTCCTTTCTGGTGAAGAATTGGCTTGGTAGTTTAGTCTGCCCTGTTCCCATGATGCACTGGGCCAGGGACAGACTGATTTGCATATAGCCAGGTTCTGAGCTGGGATGGGGCAGTGAGATAAATAACGGTGATGGATCAAGCCCTGATCTTTGGACTGGGTAAGAGTGGTCTGTTTAACTCAGACACTCTGTTCATCACCACCCCCTTTTCTAAATCGTTTTTGGCCACTATAGGTGTGGCAGGGTATACTCAGACATGAGTCCCTTTCTCACTGCTCCATCAGGATTCAAGCAAGCCGGGCAGAAGAAGGCTGAAATGCCAGAAACCGGTCCCCGGTAGCTTGTCTCCTTTCTGGTGAAGAATTGGCTTGGTAGTTTAGTCTGCCCTGTTCCCATGATGCACTGGGCCAGGGACAGACTGATTTGCATATAGCCAGGTTCTGAGCTGGGATGGGGCAGTGAGATAAATAACGGTGATGGATCAAGCCCTGATCTTTGGACTGGGTAAGAGTGGTCTGTTTAACTCAGACACTCTGTTCATCACCACCCCCTTTTCTAAATCGTTTTTGGCCACTATAGGTGTGGCAGGGTATACTCAGACATGAGTCCCTTTCTCACTGCTCCATCAGGATTCAAGCAAGCCGGGCCGAAGAAGGCTGAAATGCCAGAAACCGGTCCCCGGTAGCTTGCCTCCTTTCTGGTGAAGAATTGTCTTGGTAGTTTAGTCTGTCCTGTTCCCATGATGCACTGGGCCAGGGACAGACTGATTTGCATATAGCCAGGTTCTGAGCTGGGATGGGGCAGTGAGATAAATAACGGTGATGGATCAAGCCCTGATCTTTGGACTGGGTAAGAGTGGTCTGTTTAACTCAGACACTCTGTTCATCACCACCCCCTTTTCTAAATCGTTTTTGGCCACTATAGGTGTGGCAGGGTATACTCAGACATGAGTCCCTTTCTCACTGCTCCATCAGGATTCAAGCAAGCCGGGCCGAAGAAGGCTGAAATGCCAGAAACCGGTCCCCGGTAGCTTGTCTCCTTTCTGGTGAAGAATTGGCTTGGTAGTTTAGTCTGCCCTGTTCCCATGATGCACTGGGCCAGGGACAGATGGATTTGCATATAGCCAGGTTCTGAGCTGGGATGGGGCAGTGAGATAAATAACGGTGATGGATCAAGCCCTGATCTTTGGACTGGGTAAGAGTGGTCTGTTTAACTCAGACACTCTGTTCATCACCACCCCCTTTTCTAAATCGTTTTTGGCCACTATAGGTGTGGCAGGGTATACTCAGACATGAGTCCCTTTCTCACTGCTCCATCAGGATTCAAGCAAGCCGGGCCGAAGAAGGCTGAAATGCCAGAAACCGGTCCCCGGTAGCTTGTCTCCTTTCTGGTGAAGAATTGGCTTGGTAGTTTAGTCTGCCCTGTTCCCATGATGCACTGGGCCAGGGACAGACTGATTTGCATATAGCCAGGTTCTGAGCTGGGATGGGGCAGTGAGATAAATAACGGTGATGGATCAAGCCCTGATCTTTGGACTGGGTAAGAGTGGTCTGTTTAACTCAGACACTCTGTTCATCACCACCCCCTTTTCTAAATCGTTTTTGGCCACTATAGGTGTGGCAGGGTATACTCAGACATGAGTCCCTTTCTCACTGCTCCATCAGGATTCAAGCAAGCCGGGCCGAAGAAGGCTGAAATGCCAGAAACCGGTCCCCGGTAGCTTGTCTCCTTTCTGGTGAAGAATTGGCTTGGTAGTTTAGTCTGCCCTGTTCCCATGATGCACTGGGCCAGGGACAGACTGATTTGCATATAGCCAGGTTCTGAGCTGGGATGGGGCAGTGAGATAAATAACGGTGATGGATCAAGCCCTGATCTTTGGACTGGGTAAGAGTGGTCTGTTTAACTCAGACACTCTGTTCATCACCACCCCCTTTTCAAAATCGTTTTTGGCCACTATAGGTGTGGCAGGGTATACTCAGACATGAGTCCCTTTCTCACTGCTCCATCAGGATTCAAGCAAGCCGGGCCGAAGAAGGCTGAAATGCCAGAAACCGGTCCCCGGTAGCTTGTCTCCTTTCTGGTGAAGAATTGGCTTGGTAGTTTAGTCTGCCCTGTTCCCATGATGCACTGGGCCAGGGACAGACTGATTTGCATATAGCCAGGTTCTGAGCTGGGATGGGGCAGTGAGATAAATAACGGTGATGGATCAAGCCCTGATCTTTGGACTGGGTAAGAGTGGTCTGTTTAACTCAGACACTCTGTTCATCACCACCCCCTTTTCTAAATCGTTTTTGGCCACTATAGGTGTGGCAGGGTATACTCAGACATGAGTCCCTTTCTCACTGCTCCATCAGGATTCAAGCAAGCCGGGCTGAAGAAGGCTGAAATGCCAGAAACCGGTCCCCGGTAGCTTGTCTCCTTTCTGGTGAAGAATTGGCTTGGTAGTTTAGTCTGCCCTGTTCCCATGATGCACTGGGCCAGGGACAGACGGATTTGCATATAGCCAGGTTCTGAGCTGGGATGGGGCAGTGAGATAAATAACGGTGATGGATCAAGCCCTGATCTTTGGACTGGGTAAGAGTGGTCTGTTTAACTCAGACACTCTGTTCATCACCACCCCCTTTTCTAAATCGTTTTTGGCCACTATAGGTGTGGCAGGGTATACTCAGACATGAGTCCCTTTCTCACTGCTCCATCAGGATTCAAGCAAGCCGGGCCGAAGAAGGCTGAAATGCCAGAAACCGGTCCCCGGTAGCTTGTCTCCTTTCTGGTGAAGAATTGGCTTGGTAGTTTAGTCTGCCCTGTTCCCATGATGCACTGGGCCAGGGACAGACTGATTTGCATATAGCCAGGTTCTGAGCTGGGATGGGGCAGTGAGATAAATAACGGTGATGGATCAAGCCCTGATCTTTGGACTGGGTAAGAGTGGTCTGTTTAACTCAGACACTCTGTTCATCACCACCCCCTTTTCTAAATCGTTTTTGGCCACTATAGGTGTGGCAGGGTATACTCAGACATGAGTCCCTTTCTCACTGCTCCATCAGGATTCAAGCAAGCCGGGCCGAAGAAGGCTGAAATGCCAGAAACCGGTCCCCGGTAGCTTGTCTCCTTTCTGGTGAAGAATTGGCTTGGTAGTTTAGTCTGCCCTGTTCCCATGATGCACTGGGCCAGGGACAGACTGATTTGCATATAGCCAGGTTCTGAGCTGGGATGGGGCAGTGAGATAAATAACGGTGATGGATCAAGCCCTGATCTTTGGACTGGGTAAGAGTGGTCTGTTTAACTCAGACACTCTGTTCATCACCACCCCCTTTTCTAAATCGTTTTTGGCCACTATAGGTGTGGCAGGGTATACTCAGACATGAGTCCCTTTCTCACTGCTCCATCAGAATTCAAGCAAGCCGGGCCGAAGAAGGCTGAAATGCCAGAAACCGGTCCCCGGTAGCTTGTCTCCTTTCTGGTGAAGAATTGGCTTGGTAGTTTAGTCTGCCCTGTTCCCATGATGCACTGGGCCAGGGACAGACTGATTTGCATATAGCCAGGTTCTGAGCTGGGATGGGCCAGTGAGATAAATAACGGTGATGGATCAAGCCCTGATCTTTGGACTGGGTAAGAGTGGTCTGTTTAACTCAGACACTCTGTTCATCACCACCCCCTTTTCTAAATCGTTTTTGGCCACTATAGGTGTGGCAGGGTATACTCAGACATGAGTCCCTTTCTCACTGCTCCATCAGGATTCAAGCAAGCCGGGCCGAAGAAGGCTGAAATGCCAGAAACCGGTCCCCGGTAGCTTGTCTCCTTTCTGGTGAAGAATTGGCTTGGTAGTTTAGTCTGCCCTGTTCCCATGATGCACTGGGCCAGGGACAGACTGATTTGCATATAGCCAGGTTCTGAGCTGGGATGGGGCAGTGAGATAAATAACGGTGATGGATCAAGCCCTGATCTTTGGACTGGGTAAGAGTGGTCTGTTTAACTCAGACACTCTGTTCATCACCACCCCCTTTTCTAAATCGTTTTTGGCCACTATAGGTGTGGCAGGGTATACTCAGACATGAGTCCCTTTCTCACTGCTCCATCAGGATTCAAGCAAGCCGGGCCGAAGAAGGCTGAAATGCCAGAAACAGGTCCCCGGTAGCTTGTCTCCTTTCTGGTGAAGAATTGGCTTGGTAGTTTAGTCTGCCCTGTTCCCATGATGCACTGGGCCAGGGACAGACGGATTTGCATATAGCCAGGTTCTGAGCTGGGATGGGGCAGTGAGATAAATAACGGTGATGGATCAAGCCCTGATCTTTGGACTGGGTAAGAGTGGTCTGTTTAACTCAGACACTCTGTTCATCACCACCCCCTTTTCTAAATCGTTTTTGGCCACTATAGGTGTGGCAGGGTATACTCAGACATGAGTCCCTTTCTCACTGCTCCATCAGGATTCAAGCAAGCCGGGCCGAAGAAGGCTGAAATGCCAGAAACCGGTCCCCGGTAGCGTGTCTCCTTTCTGGTGAAGAATTGGCTTGGTAGTTTAGTCTGCCCTGTTCCCATGATGCACTGGGCCAGGGACAGACTGATTTGCATATAGCCAGGTTCTGTGCTGGGATGGGGCAGTGAGATAAATAACGGTGATGGATCAAGCTCTGATCTTTGGACTGGGTAAGAGTGGTCTGTTTAACTCAGACACTCTGTTCATCACCACCCCTTTTCTAAATCGTTTTTGGCCACTATAGGTGTGGCAGGGTATACTCAGACATGAGTCCCTTTCTCACTGCTCCATCAGGATTCAAGCAAGCCGGGCCGAAGAAGGCTGAAATGCCAGAAACCGGTCCCCGGTAGCTTGTCTCCTTTCTGGTGAAGAATTGGCTTGGTAGTTTAGTCTGCCCTGTTCCCATGATGCACTGGGCCAGGGACAGACTGATTTGCATATAGCCAGGTTCTGAGCTTGGATGGGGCAGTGAGATAAATAACGGTGATGGATCAAGCCCTGATCTTTGGACTGGGTAAGAGTGGTCTGTTTAACTCAGACACTCTGTTCATCACCACCCCCTTTTCTAAATCGTTTTTGGCCACTATAGGTGTGGCAGGGTATACTCAGACATGAGTCGCTTTCTCACTGCTCCATCAGGATTCAAGCAAGCCGGGCCGAAGAAGGCTGAAATGCCAGAAACCGGTCCCCGGTAGCTTGTCTCCTTTCTGGTGAAGAATTGGCTTGGTAGTTTAGTCTGCCCTGTTCCCATGATGCACTGGGCCAGGGACAGACGGATTTGCATATAGCCAGGTTCTGAGCTGGGATGGGGCAGTGAGATAAATAACGGTGATGGATCAAGCCCTGATCTTTGGACTGGGTAAGAGTGGTCTGTTTAACTCAGACACTCTGTTCATCACCACCCCCTTTTCTAAATCGTTTTTGGCCACTATAGGTGTGGCAGGGTATACTCAGACATGAGTCCCTTTCTCACTGCTCCATCAGGATTCAAGCAAGCCGGGCCGAAGAAGGCTGAAATGCCAGAAACCGGTCCCCGGTAGCTTGTCTCCTTTCTGGTGAAGAATTGGCTTGGTAGTTTAGTCTGCCCTGTTCCCATGATGCACTGGGCCAGGGACAGACTGATTTGCATATAGCCAGGTTCTGAGCTGGGATGGGGCAGTGAGATAAATAACGGTGATGGATCAAGTCCTGATCTTTGGACTGGGTAAGAGTGGTCTGTTTAACTCAGACACTCTGTTCATCACCACCCCCTTTTCTAAATCGTTTTTGGCCACTATAGGTGTGGCAGGGTATACTCAGACATGAGTCCCTTTCTCACTGCTCCATCAGGATTCAAGCAAGCCGGGCAGAAGAAGGCTGAAATGCCAGAAACCGGTCCCCGGTAGCTTGTCTCCTTTCTGGTGAAGAATTGGCTTGGTAGTTTAGTCTGCCCTGTTCCCATGATGCACTGGGCCAGGGACAGACTGATTTGCATATAGCCAGGTTCTGAGCTGGGATGGGGCAGTGAGATAAATAACGGTGATGGATCAAGCCCTGATCTTTGGACTGGGTAAGAGTGGTCTGTTTAACTCAGACACTCTGTTCATCACCACCCCCTTTTCTAAATCGTTTTTGGCCACTATAGGTGTGGCAGGGTATACTCAGACATGAGTCCCTTTCTCACTGCTCCATCAGGATTCAAGCAAGCCGGGCCGAAGAAGGCTGAAATGCCAGAAACCGGTCCCCGGTAGCTTGCCTCTTTTCTGGTGAAGAATTGTCTTGGTAGTTTAGTCTGCCCTGTTCCCATGATGCACTGGGCCAGGGACAGACTGATTTGCATATAGCCAGGTTCTGAGCTGGGATGGGGCAGTGAGATAAATAACGGTGATGGATCAAGCCCTGATCTTTGGACTGGGTAAGAGTGGTCTGTTTAACTCAGACACTCTGTTCATCACCACCCCCTTTTCTAAATCGTTTTTGGCCACTATAGGTGTGGCAGGGTATACTCAGACATGAGTCCCTTTCTCACTGCTCCATCAGGATTCAAGCAAGCCGGGCCGAAGAAGGCTGAAATGCCAGAAACCGGTCCCCGGTAGCTTGTCTCCTTTCTGGTGAAGAATTGGCTTGGTAGTTTAGTCTGCCCTGTTCCCATGATGCACTGGGCCAGGGACAGACGGATTTGCATATAGCCAGGTTCTGAGCTGGGATGGGGCAGTGAGATAAATAACGGTGATGGATCAAGCCCTGATCTTTGGACTGGGTAAGAGTGGTCTGTTTAACTCAGACACTCTGTTCATCACCACCCCCTTTTCTAAATCGTTTTTGGCCACTATAGGTGTGGCAGGGTATACTCAGACATGAGTCCCCTTCTCACTGCTCCATCAGGATTCAAGCAAGCCGGGCCGAAGAAGGCTGAAATGCCAGAAACCGGTCCCCGGTAGCTTGTCTCCTTTCTGGTGAAGAATTGGCTTGGTAGTTTAGTCTGCCCTGTTCCCATGATGCACTGGGCCAGGGACAGACTGATTTGCATATAGCCAGGTTCTGAGCTGGGATGGGGCAGTGAGATAAATAACGGTGATGGATCAAGTCCTGATCTTTGGACTGGGTAAGAGTGGTCTGTTTAACTCAGACACTCTGTTCATCACCACCCCCTTTTCTAAATCGTTTTTGGCCACTATAGGTGTGGCAGGGTATACTCAGACATGAGTCCCTTTCTCACTGCTCCATCAGGATTCAAGCAAGCCGGGCAGAAGAAGGCTGAAATGCCAGAAACCGGTCCCCGGTAGCTTGTCTCCTTTCTGGTGAAGAATTGGCTTGGTAGTTTAGTCTGCCCTGTTTCCATGATGCACTGGGCCAGGGACAGACTGATTTGCATATAGCCAGGTTCTGAGCTGGGATGGGGCAGTGAGATAAATAACGGTGATGGATCAAGCCCTGATCTTTGGACTGGGTAAGAGTGGTCTGTTTAACTCAGACACTCTGTTCATCACCACCCCCTTTTCTAAATCGTTTTTGGCCACTATAGGTGTGGCAGGGTATACTCAGACATGAGTCCCTTTCTCACTGCTCCATCAGGATTCAAGCAAGCCGGGCCGAAGAAGGCTGAAATGCCAGAAACCGGTCCCCGGTAGCTTGCCTCTTTTCTGGTGAAGAATTGTCTTGGTAGTTTAGTCTGCCCTGTTCCCATGATGCACTGGGCCAGGGACAGACTGATTTGCATATAGCCAGGTTCTGAGCTGGGATGGGGCAGTGAGATAAATAACGGTGATGGATCAAGCCCTGATCTTTGGACTGGGTAAGAGTGGTCTGTTTAACTCAGACACTCTGTTCATCACCACCCCCTTTTCTAAATCGTTTTTGGCCACTATAGGTGTGGCAGGGTATACTCAGACATGAGTCCCTTTCTCACTGCTCCATCAGGATTCAAGCAAGCCGGGCCGAAGAAGGCTGAAATGCCAGAAACCGGTCCCCGGTAGCTTGTCTCCTTTCTGGTGAAGAATTGGCTTGGTAGTTTAGTCTGCCCTGTTCCCATGATGCACTGGGCCAGGGACAGACGGATTTGCATATAGCCAGGTTCTGAGCTGGGATGGGGCAGTGAGATAAATAACGGTGATGGATCAAGCCCTGATCTTTGGACTGGGTAAGAGTGGTCTGTTTAACTCAGACACTCTGTTCATCACCACCCCCTTTTCTAAATCGTTTTTGGCCACTATAGGTGTGGCAGGGTATACTCAGACATGAGTCCCTTTCTCACTGCTCCATCAGGATTCAAGCAAGCCGGGCCGAAGAAGGCTGAAATGCCAGAAACCGGTCCCCGGTAGCTTGTCTCCTTTCTGGTGAAGAATTGGCTTGGTAGTTTAGTCTGCCCTGTTCCCATGATGCACTGGGCCAGGGACAGACTGATTTGCATATAGCCAGGTTCTGAGCTGGGATGGGGCAGTGAGATAAATAACGGTGATGGATCAAGCCCTGATCTTTGGACTGGGTAAGAGTGGTCTGTTTAACTCAGACACTCTGTTCATCACCACCCCCTTTTCTAAATCGTTTTTGGCCACTATAGGTGTGGCAGGGTATACTCAGACATGAGTCCCTTTCTCACTGCTCCATCAGGATTCAAGCAAGCCGGGCCGAAGAAGGCTGAAATGCCAGAAACCGGTCCCCGGTAGCTTGTCTCCTTTCTGGTGAAGAATTGGCTTGGTAGTTTAGTCTGCCCTGTTCCCATGATGCACTGGGCCAGGGACAGACTGATTTGCATATAGCCAGGTTCTGAGCTGGGATGGGGCAGTGAGATAAATAACGGTGATGGATCAAGCCCTGATCTTTGGACTGGGTAAGAGTGGTCTGTTTAACTCAGACACTCTGTTCATCACCACCCCCTTTTCAAAATCGTTTTTGGCCACTATAGGTGTGGCAGGGTATACTCAGACATGAGTCCCTTTCTCACTGCTCCATCAGGATTCAAGCAAGCCGGGCCGAAGAAGGCTGAAATGCCAGAAACCGGTCCCCGGTAGCTTGTCTCCTTTCTGGTGAAGAATTGGCTTGGTAGTTTAGTCTGCCCTGTTCCCATGATGCACTGGGCCAGGGACAGACTGATTTGCATATAGCCAGGTTCTGAGCTGGGATGGGGCAGTGAGATAAATAACGGTGATGGATCAAGCCCTGATCTTTGGACTGGGTAAGAGTGGTCTGTTTAACTCAGACACTCTGTTCATCACCACCCCCTTTTCTAAATCGTTTTTGGCCACTATAGGTGTGGCAGGGTATACTCAGACATGAGTCCCTTTCTCACTGCTCCATCAGGATTCAAGCAAGCCGGGCTGAAGAAGGCTGAAATGCCAGAAACCGGTCCCCGGTAGCTTGTCTCCTTTCTGGTGAAGAATTGGCTTGGTAGTTTAGTCTGCCCTGTTCCCATGATGCACTGGGCCAGGGACAGACGGATTTGCATATAGCCAGGTTCTGAGCTGGGATGGGGCAGTGAGATAAATAACGGTGATGGATCAAGCCCTGATCTTTGGACTGGGTAAGAGTGGTCTGTTTAACTCAGACACTCTGTTCATCACCACCCCCTTTTCTAAATCGTTTTTGGCCACTATAGGTGTGGCAGGGTATACTCAGACATGAGTCCCTTTCTCACTGCTCCATCAGGATTCAAGCAAGCCGGGCCGAAGAAGGCTGAAATGCCAGAAACCGGTCCCCGGTAGCTTGTCTCCTTTCTGGTGAAGAATTGGCTTGGTAGTTTAGTCTGCCCTGTTCCCATGATGCACTGGGCCAGGGACAGACTGATTTGCATATAGCCAGGTTCTGAGCTGGGATGGGGCAGTGAGATAAATAACGGTGATGGATCAAGCCCTGATCTTTGGACTGGGTAAGAGTGGTCTGTTTAACTCAGACACTCTGTTCATCACCACCCCCTTTTCTAAATCGTTTTTGGCCACTATAGGTGTGGCAGGGTATACTCAGACATGAGTCCCTTTCTCACTGCTCCATCAGGATTCAAGCAAGCCGGGCCGAAGAAGGCTGAAATGCCAGAAACCGGTCCCCGGTAGCTTGTCTCCTTTCTGGTGAAGAATTGGCTTGGTAGTTTAGTCTGCCCTGTTCCCATGATGCACTGGGCCAGGGACAGACTGATTTGCATATAGCCAGGTTCTGAGCTGGGATGGGGCAGTGAGATAAATAACGGTGATGGATCAAGCCCTGATCTTTGGACTGGGTAAGAGTGGTCTGTTTAACTCAGACACTCTGTTCATCACGACCCCCTTTTCAAAATCGTTTTTGGCCACTATAGGTGTGGCAGGGTATACTCAGACATGAGTCCCTTTCTCACTGCTCCATCAGGATTCAAGCAAGCCGGGCCGAAGAAGGCTGAAATGCCAGAAACCGGTCCCCGGTAGCTTGTCTCCTTTCTGGTGAAGAATTGGCTTGGTAGTTTAGTCTGCCCTGTTCCCATGATGCACTGGGCCAGGGACAGACTGATTTGCATATAGCCAGGTTCTGAGCTGGGATGGGGCAGTGAGATAAATAACGGTGATGGATCAAGCCCTGATCTTTGGACTGGGTAAGAGTGGTCTGTTTAACTCAGACACTCTGTTCATCACCACCCCCTTTTCTAAATCGTTTTTGGCCACTATAGGTGTGGCAGGGTATACTCAGACATGAGTCCCTTTCTCACTGCTCCATCAGGATTCAAGCAAGCCGGGCCGAAGAAGGCTGAAATGCCAGAAACCGGTCCCCGGTAGCTTGTCTCCTTTCTGGTGAAGAATTGGCTTGGTAGTTTAGTCTGCCCTGTTCCCATGATGCACTGGGCCAGGGACAGACTGATTTGCATATAGCCAGGTTCTGAGCTGGGATGGGCCAGTGAGATAAATAACGGTGATGGATCAAGCCCTGATCTTTGGACTGGGTAAGAGTGGTCTGTTTAACTCAGACACTCTGTTCATCACCACCCCCTTTTCTAAATCGTTTTTGGCCACTATAGGTGTGGCAGGGTATACTCAGACATGAGTCCCTTTCTCACTGCTCCATCAGGATTCAAGCAAGCCGGGCCGAAGAAGGCTGAAATGCCAGAAACCGGTCCCCGGTAGCTTGTCTCCTTTCTGGTGAAGAATTGGCTTGGTAGTTTAGTCTGCCCTGTTCCCATGATGCACTGGGCCAGGGACAGACTGATTTGCATATAGCCAGGTTCTGAGCTGGGATGGGGCAGTGAGATAAATAACAGTGATGGATCAAGCCCTGATCTTTGGACTGGGTAAGAGTGGTCTGTTTAACTCAGACACTCTGTTCATCACCACCCCCTTTTCTAAATCGTTTTTGGCCACTATAGGTGTGGCAGGGTATACTCAGACATGAGTCCCTTTCTCACTGCTCCATCAGGATTCAAGCAAGCCGGGCCGAAGAAGGCTGAAATGCCAGAAACAGGTCCCCGGTAGCTTGTCTCCTTTCTGGTGAAGAATTGGCTTGGTAGTTTAGTCTGCCCTGTTCCCATGATGCACTGGGCCAGGGACAGACGGATTTGCATATAGCCAGGTTCTGAGCTGGGATGGGGCAGTGAGATAAATAACGGTGATGGATCAAGCCCTGATCTTTGGACTGGGTAAGAGTGGTCTGTTTAACTCAGACACTCTGTTCATCACCACCCCCTTTTCTAAATCGTTTTTGGCCACTATAGGTGTGGCAGGGTATACTCAGACATGAGTCCCTTTCTCACTGCTCCATCAGGATTCAAGCAAGCCGGGCCGAAGAAGGCTGAAATGCCAGAAACCGGTCCCCGGTAGCGTGTCTCCTTTCTGGTGAAGAATTGGCTTGGTAGTTTAGTCTGCCCTGTTCCCATGATGCACTGGGCCAGGGACAGACTGATTTGCATATAGCCAGGTTCTGTGCTGGGATGGGGCAGTGAGATAAATAACGGTGATGGATCAAGCCCTGATCTTTGGACTGGGTAAGAGTGGTCTGTTTAACTCAGACACTCTGTTCATCACCACCCCTTTTCTAAATCGTTTTTGGCCACTATAGGTGTGGCAGGGTATACTCAGACATGAGTCCCTTTCTCACTGCTCCATCAGGATTCAAGCAAGCCGGGCCGAAGAAGGCTGAAATGCCAGAAACCGGTCCCCGGTAGCTTGTCTCCTTTCTGGTGAAGAATTGGCTTGGTAGTTTAGTCTGCCCTGTTCCCATGATGCACTGGGCCAGGGACAGACTGATTTGCATATAGCCAGGTTCTGAGCTGGGATGGGGCAGTGAGATAAATAACGGTGATGGATCAAGCCCTGATCTTTGGACTGGGTAAGAGTGGTCTGTTTAACTCAGACACTCTGTTCATCACCACCCCCTTTTCTAAATCGTTTTTGGCCACTATAGGTGTGGCAGGGTATACTCAGACATGAGTCGCTTTCTCACTGCTCCATCAGGATTCAAGCAAGCCGGGCCGAAGAAGGCTGAAATGCCAGAAACCGGTCCCCGGTAGCTTGTCTCCTTTCTGGTGAAGAATTGGCTTGGTAGTTTAGTCTGCCCTGTTCCCATGATGCACTGGGCCAGGGACAGACGGATTTGCATATAGCCAGGTTCTGAGCTGGGATGGGGCAGTGAGATAAATAACGGTGATGGATCAAGCCCTGATCTTTGGACTGGGTAAGAGTGGTCTGTTTAACTCAGACACTCTGTTCATCACCACCCCCTTTTCTAAATCGTTTTTGGCCACTATAGGTGTGGCAGGGTATACTCAGACATTAGTCCCTTTCTCACTGCTCCATCAGGATTCAAGCAAGCCGGGCCGAAGAAGGCTGAAATGCCAGAAACCGGTCCCCGGTAGCTTGTCTCCTTTCTGGTGAAGAATTGGCTTGGTAGTTTAGTCTGCCCTGTTCCCATGATGCACTGGGCCAGGGACAGACTGATTTGCATATAGCCAGGTTCTGAGCTGGGATGGGGCAGTGAGATAAATAACGGTGATGGATCAAGCCCTGATCTTTGGACTGGGTAAGAGTGGTCTGTTTAACTCAGACACTCTGTTCATCACCACCCCCTTTTCTAAATCGTTTTTGGCCACTATAGGTGTGGCAGGGTATACTCAGACATGAGTCCCTTTCTCACTGCTCCATCAGGATTCAAGCAAGCCGGGCAGAAGAAGGCTGAAATGCCAGAAACCGGTCCCCGGTAGCTTGTCTCCTTTCTGGTGAAGAATTGGCTTGGTAGTTTAGTCTGCCCTGTTCCCATGATGCACTGGGCCAGGGACAGACTGATTTGCATATAGCCAGGTTCTGAGCTGGGATGGGGCAGTGAGATAAATAACGGTGATGGATCAAGCCCTGATCTTTGGACTGGGTAAGAGTGGTCTGTTTAACTCAGACACTCTGTTCATCACCACCCCCTTTTCTAAATCGTTTTTGGCCACTATAGGTGTGGCAGGGTATACTCAGACATGAGTCCCTTTCTCACTGCTCCATCAGGATTCAAGCAAGCCGGGCCGAAGAAGGCTGAAATGCCAGAAACCGGTCCCCGGTAGCTTGCCTCCTTTCTGGTGAAGAATTGTCTTGGTAGTTTAGTCTGCCCTGTTCCCATGATGCACTGGGCCAGGGACAGACTGATTTGCATATAGCCAGGTTCTGAGCTGGGATGGGGCAGTGAGATAAATAACGGTGATGGATCAAGCCCTGATCTTTGGACTAGGTAAGAGTGGTCTGTTTAACTCAGACACTCTGTTCATCACCACCCCCTTTTCTAAATCGTTTTTGGCCACTATAGGTGTGGCAGGGTATACTCAGACATGAGTCCCTTTCTCACTGCTCCATCAGGATTCAAGCAAGCCGGGCCGAAGAAGGCTGAAATGCCAGAAACCGGTCCCCGGTAGCTTGTCTCCTTTCTGGTGAAGAATTGGCTTGGTAGTTTAGTCTGCCATGTTCCCATGATGCACTGGGCCAGGGACAGACGGATTTGCATATAGCCAGGTTCTGAGCTGGGATGGGGCAGTGAGATAAATAACGGTGATGGATCAAGCCCTGATCTTTGGACTGGGTAAGAGTGGTCTGTTTAACTCAGACACTCTGTTCATCACCACCCCCTTTTCTAAATCGTTTTTGGCCACTATAGGTGTGGCAGGGTATACTCAGACATGAGTCCCTTTCTCACTGCTCCATCAGGATTCAAGCAAGCCGGGCCGAAGAAGGCTGAAATGCCAGAAACCGGTCCCCGGTAGCTTGTCTCCTTTCTGGTGAAGAATTGGCTTGGTAGTTTAGTCTGCCCTGTTCCCATGATGCACTGGGCCAGGGACAGACTGATTTGCATATAGCCAGGTTCTGAGCTGGGATGGGGCAGTGAGATAAATAACGGTGATGGATCAAGCCCTGATCTTTGGACTGGGTAAGAGTGGTCTGTTTAACTCAGACACTCTGTTCATCACCACCCCCTTTTCTAAATCGTTTTTGGCCACTATAGGTGTGGCAGGGTATACTCAGACATGAGTCCCTTTCTCACTGCTCCATCAGGATTCAAGCAAGCCGGGCCGAAGAAGGCTGAAATGCCAGAAACCGGTCCCCGGTAGCTTGTCTCCTTTCTGGTGAAGAATTGGCTTGGTAGTTTAGTCTGCCCTGTTCCCATGATGCACTGGGCCAGGGACAGACTGATTTGCATATAGCCAGGTTCTGAGCTGGGATGGGGCAGTGAGATAAATAACGGTGATGGATCAAGCCCTGATCTTTGGACTGGGTAAGAGTGGTCTGTTTAACTCAGACACTCTGTTCATCACCACCCCCTTTTCAAAATCGTTTTTGGCCACTATAGGTGTGGCAGGGTATACTCAGACATGAGTCCCTTTCTCACTGCTCCATCAGGATTCAAGCAAGCCGGGCCGAAGAAGGCTGAAATGCCAGAAACTGGTCCCCGGTAGCTTGTCTCCTTTCTGGTGAAGAATTGGCTTGGTAGTTTAGTCTGCCCTGTTCCCATGATGCACTGGGCCAGGGACAGACTGATTTGCATATAGCCAGGTTCTGAGCTGGGATGGGGCAGTGAGATAAATAACGGTGATGGATCAAGCCCTGATCTTTGGACTGGGTAAGAGTGGTCTGTTTAACTCAGACACTCTGTTCATCACCACCCCCTTTTCTAAATCGTTTTTGGCCACTATAGGTGTGGCAGGGTATACTCAGACATGAGTCCCTTTCTCACTGCTCCATCAGGATTCAAGCAAGCCGGGCCGAAGAAGGCTGAAATGCCAGAAACCGGTCCCCGGTAGCTTGTCTCCTTTCTGGTGAAGAATTGGCTTGGTAGTTTAGTCTGCCCTGTTCCCATGATGCACTGGGCCAGGGACAGACTGATTTGCATATAGCCAGGTTCTGAGCTGGGATGGGCCAGTGAGATAAATAACGGTGATGGATCAAGCCCTGATCTTTGGACTGGGTAAGAGTGGTCTGTTTAACTCAGACACTCTGTTCATCACCACCCCCTTTTCTAAATCGTTTTTGGCCACTATAGGTGTGGCAGGGTATACTCAGACATGAGTCCCTTTCTCCCTGCTCCATCAGGATTCAAGCAAGCCGGGCCGAAGAAGGCTGAAATGCCAGAAACCGGTCCCCGGTAGCTTGTCTCCTTTCTGGTGAAGAATTGGCTTGGTAGTTTAGTCTGCCCTGTTCCCATGATGCACTGGGCCAGGGACAGACTGATTTGCATATAGCCAGGTTCTGAGCTGGGATGGGGCAGTGAGATAAATAACGGTGATGGATCATGCCCTGATCTTTGGACTGGGTAAGAGTGGTCTGTTTAACTCAGACACTCTGTTCATCACCACCCCCTTTTCTAAATCGTTTTTGGCCACTATAGGTGTGGCAGGGTATACTCAGACATGAGTCCCTTTCTCACTGCTCCATCAGGATTCAAGCAAGCCGGGCCGAAGAAGGCTGAAATGCCAGAAACCGGTCCCCGGTAGCTTGTCTCCTTTCTGGTGAAGAATTGGCTTGGTAGTTTAGTCTGCCCTGTTCCCATGATGCACTGGGCCAGGGACAGACTGATTTGCATATAGCCAGGTTCTGAGCTGGGATGGGGCAGTGAGATAAATAACGGTGATGGATCAAGCCCTGATCTTTGGACTGGGTAAGAGTGGTCTGTTTAACTCAGACACTCTGTTCATCACCACCCCCTTTTCTAAATCGTTTTTGGCCACTAGAGGTGTGGCAGGGTATACTCAGACATGAGTCCCTTTCTCACTGCTCCATCAGGATTCAAGCAAGCCGGGCCGAAGAAGGCTGAAATGCCAGAAACCGGTCCCGGTAGCTTGTCTCCTTTCTGGTGAAGAATTGGCTTGGTAGTTTAGTCTGCCCTGTTCCCATGATGCACTGGGCCAGGGACAGACTGATTTGCATATAGCCAGGTTCTGAGCTGGGATGGGGCAGTGAGATAACTAACGGTGATGGATCAAGCCCTGATCTTTGGACTGGGTAAGAGTGGTCTGTTTAACTCAGACACTCTGTTCATCACCACCCCCTTTTCTAAATCGTTTTTGGCCACTATAGGTGTGGCAGGGTATACTCAGACATGAGTCCCTTTCTCACTGCTCCATCAGGATTCAAGCAAGCCGGGCCGAAGAAGGCTGAAATGCCAGAAACCGGTCCCCGGTAGCTTGTCTCCTTTCTGGTGAAGAATTGGCTTGGTAGTTTAGTCTGCCCTGTTCCCATGATGCACTGGGCCAGGGACAGACTGATTTGCATATAGCCAGGTTCTGAGCTGGGATGGGGCAGTGAGATAAATAACGGTGATGGATCAAGCCCTGATCTTTGGACTGGGTAAGAGTGGTCTGTTTAACTCAGACACTCTGTTCATCACCACCCCCTTTTCTAAATCGTTTTTGGCCACTAGAGGTGTGGCAGGGTATACTCAGACATGAGTCCCTTTCTCACTGCTCCATCAGGATTCAAGCAAGCCGGGCCGAAGAAGGCTGAAATGCCAGAAACCGGTCCCGGTAGCTTGTCTCCTTTCTGGTGAAGAATTGGCTTGGTAGTTTAGTCTGCCCTGTTCCCATGATGCACTGGGCCAGGGACAGACTGATTTGCATATAGCCAGGTTCTGAGCTGGGATGGGGCAGTGAGATAACTAACGGTGATGGATCAAGCCCTGATCTTTGGACTGGGTAAGAGTGGTCTGTTTAACTCAGACACTCTGTTCATCACCACCCCCTTTTCTAAATCGTTTTTGGCCACTATAGGTGTGGCAGGGTATACTCAGACATGAGTCCCTTTCTCACTGCTCCATCAGGATTCAAGCAAGCCGGGCCGAAGAAGGCTGAAATGCCAGAAACCGGTCCCCGGTAGCTTGTCTCCTTTCTGGTGAAGAATTGGCTTGGTAGTTTAGTCTGCCCTGTTCCCATGATGCACTGGGCCAGGGACAGACTGATTTGCATATAGCCAGGTTCTGAGCTGGGATGGGGCAGTGAGATAAATAACGGTGATGGATCAAGCCCTGATCTTTGGACTGGGTAAGAGTGGTCTGTTTAACTCAGACATTCTGTTCATCACCACCCCCTTTTCTAAATCAGTGTTCAGAGGAGCAGTTTCAGAAGGGGATTCAGAGTTCGGTGAATCAGTAATCAGTTCTGCATCACTGAAAGGAATGTATCTAGGAACTGGTTAGGTTTCAGAGGCACCAATTCCTTTTTTCACCCAGTTATCGTAATGAAGTGGAAGGGGTACACGCTTTGCGTGCGTCGCATGGATCCAATTCTTTCTGCCAGCCACACGTATAGCAGTCCTCGTCGCCAACAGGACTTGGAATGGTCCGACGAATTTCGGTTGGAGATTTCTGGTCCGTCCAAAGTTCCTGATGACTACTTGGTCACCGGGCTTCAGCTGATGACCTGGACTCTCCGGTGGCTTTGGCAAAGCTTCGAAAACCTGTTGGTGAATGAGACTCAATTTAGCAGTCAAGTCAAAAAGGTAATCAATTAGCATTGGATATTCCAGCTGCTTGAATTCTTTCGGTCTAGGTACCCCCCAAACATTCGCAGGTCGACCGAACACAATCTCGTAAGGGCTAAGCCCTACTCGAGAATGTACAGTCGCTCTTGTGGATAACAGAGCCAAAGGTAGTGCGTCTGGCCAGGACAAGCCCGTGGAGGCTTGTATCTTGGCAATTTTCAGTTTGAGGGTGCCATTGTAGCCCTCAACTAAACCAGCAGACTGGGGGTGATTCGCACTGTGAAATTTTTGTTTTATGTTTAAACCTGCACACACACTCTGCATAACTTTCCCTACGAATTAACTCCCGTTATCTGACCATACAATCCGTGGCATGCCATACCTGAGGAAATATTCCTTGAGAAGGATTTTGGCAGTGGACAAGGCAGTATTGTCCTTTAGTGGATATGCTTCGATCCACCTTGAAAAAGCACAGACTATAACTAGAACGTACTTAAGGTTGTTGCAATGATCCATGTGGATAAAGTCTAACTGGATCACTTCGAAGGGGCAGGAAGGAGGAGCGAAATGACCAGCAGGTGTGGGGATTCCCTTGCCACGATTATGCATTAGGCATATCATGCAGTTTCTCACCACTCTTTCTGCACACTTACTAATTCCATCATTCTTCCAGACTGGAGCCAACATCTTACAAATCCCTTTAGAACTGATGTGCGCTGCTACATACGCCATCGTTACTACCGCAAGCACATACGCATCAGGCAACATCCAACGCTGCTGTTCCGACAAATCAATCCAACATCCATTCGAGTGCAATTTACCCGTATTCTCTTTCCATGCAAGCTTTTCCTCTTCAGTCGCCTCTTCTTGAATTGCTTTCACACTTTCCACTGTGTCTTCACACATTCCTGATTCAGTAATCCATCTTGCAGACGTTGCAACATACATTCTACTCATCGTATTCCTAGCTGTCTGTTTAGCAGTCTCATCAGCAAAAGCATTTCCACGACCAACATCATCCGTGATTGCTCGATGAGCACTGCACTTCACAATCGCAACTTCAGTCGGTAAGGTTAGAGATTCCAACAAGTCATTGACTAGCTGACCATGTTGGATCTTAGTCCCATGGGACGTAATGAAACCTCTTTCCTTCCACAAACGGCCAAAACTATGGGCAACGCCGAACGCGTACTGACTATCTGTGAACACATTCACTCTCTTTCCCTTAGCTAAAACACACGCTCTAGTCAACGCAACTAATTCTGCAGCCTGGGCAGAATTCTGACTCACTCTTGCAGTCTCCACAATCGTACTCAAAGTCGTTACTGCGTAAGCAGCTGTTACATCACCATTCTCCAATTTAAAACAAGACCCGTCAACATACAACGTGCCATCTGGGTCTGGTAACGGAGTATCCTTAAGATCAATCCGTCCTTTTGTCTCTTCCTCGGTTCTGAAACAACAGTCATGTGGTTCGGAATCACTCAACTCCTGATTAGTCGGCAACAACGTTGCTGGATTCAATACATTGCATCTTTTAATCTGAATATGACTCGCCAACAGTGTCAGCTCATAGCCTGATAATCTAGCACTAGTAAGATGTTGTGTCTTGGTTCGGTTCATGAGTGTGTCCACAGCATGAGGAACCATGACCACTAGCATGTTGTTCATGACCAAACCAGCAGATTGTCGAATGGATGCTGCAGCTGCTGCTGTAGCTCTCAAGCAACTAGGCAACGCTCTGGCTACCGGATCTAATGTTGATGAGAAATACGCACAAGGGCGTTGTTTATCAGTAAATCGTTGCGTCAGAACACTCAACGCGCAACCTTCCCTCTCGTGAACATAGAGTGTAAATGGTTTACTGTAGTCGGGTGTACCCAATACAGGAGCTGAACACAATGCATTTCGTAATTCAGAAAAACTTTGCTGACATTCGGCAGACCATGGCACCGGACTTGGAACACCTTTTCCAGTCAAGGCCACCAATGGTTTTGCCAAAAGAGAAAAATTTGGGATCCATTGCCTACAGTATGAGGTAATACCTAAAAAGGCACGCACTTCTCTCTGTGTGCTCGGAACATTCATCTGCGTAATTGCTTTTATTCTCTCTGGGGTCAACCTTCTTCACTCCTTTGACAAGAGATGACCTAGGTAGGTCACTTCTTGGCAACAGTATTGCATTTTGGAAGGTGACACTTTGTGATTTAAATTAGACAAATGATGTAATAAGGAAATTGTAGCTGCTTTGCAAGGTTCCTCGTCATCGGCAGCCACTAGAAGATCATCGACATATTGCACTAAAGCAGAACCAGAAGGAAGTACAAAGGAATCTAACGGACTTTTTAATGCCTGACTGTAAATGGATGGGCTTTCACAATAGCCTTGTGGAGCACGTTTAAACCTGAAGCTTCGACCTCCTAGAGAGAAGCCGAAAATATCTCTGCTTTCCTCGGCTATCGGAATGCTGAAAAAGGCATTCTTCAAGTCGATGACTGAGAACCATGTGGCTGTAGCAGGAATCAACGTTAACAATGCAGTAATGTCTGGAACCACAGGAAACTGTGGAATCACAATGTTGTTAACCTCTCTAAGATCAATTACAAACCTATAGACCGGAGGCTTAGAAGGATCTGTGCGTTTCAGAATTGGCAGTACAGGACTGTTACAGACATTTCCTCTAGTTTCTTCTACTACGTCTTTCTTGATCAAATCTTGCACTATCAATAAAAGCGCTCGTTCACCTTCACTAGAGATCTTGTATTGAGGGATTCTTGGAAATTTTACATTTGCTTTCAAAGTGACTACGTATGGTGGAATTTCTAAAAGACCAACATCGTTAGGACCAGTCGCCCAAAGAGTATCAGGGAGAGAACGCAGCTCCAGTGGGAGCGCATCCATTGCCAAGTACATCAGGGAGATTATTCTTTTACCCAATGTAAGCTGTACTCCTGCCGGAGAACAGTACAGAGTCGCATACAGGCGTTTTAACAAGTCTAAACCAAGCAGATTTTCATTACAACCAATCGTCAATATTAAGGGTGCTTTCAATTGACAGGGTCCAACAGAAATAGACAAAGGACCAGATACGGGGTTGTGAACAGGGGCTCCTGAAAAACCTACAGAAACATTTGTTAAGCCAGACAAAGGTGCGCCAGGGAGTTTCGCATGTATGATAGAACTTTTTGCTGCACCAGTATCCAACAGAAACGGTTCGACTACACCTGATGTTGCTACTGCGACATAAGGCCCACTCTGATCTACTGGAACTGATACTACTCCCTCTCTTTGTCCAAGGCTGTCCTAGTACTCATTTTGCTGAAATTCTTCACTAACTTCACAGTAATCCTCAACGTGATACTGTTGAGATCTATTTGGTTGTGCAGATTGTCCATTTCGCTGATCAAAATAATTAGAAGGGCGATCATTCGTTTGTGGAGGCATAGCACCTCGTCCTCGACCTCTAGAATTTTGCATAGAACCACCACGACCTCTCTGAGCTGCTGCAGCATTATTTTGTGCTAAAACTGGACACTCATTCTTATAATGACCTTCCTTCTTGCAGTAAGCACACTGATTCCATTGGTATTGTGGTCTCTGAGAACCATAATCTGTCCTCTGATATGGCCCTTGCTGTGTGTTAGTCTGATTCGTCTGATTCGTGCGAGGCGGATATGCCTGCTGCAGAAGAATTTTAGTTTTTAAATCTTTCGTTTTCTTATCTGACTTTTCTTTTTCTTCCTTATCCCTATTTTCATAGTACTGAGCAGTTGCAACTATTTGCGCAGTCGTAGAGACAGCCCACGCACTTTCAGAATCTTTTAATTTATTACTGAGCTCTGGTAACAGATTGTGCACAAATTTATCAACAAATAATCTCTGGCCTCCTTCCGTGCTCATATCCTGACCACTGTGATCTACGAAAGTTTCTTCAAACCTTGTGAAAAAGTCGGAGACACTTTCGTCTTTTTTCTGTCTGCATGCGGATAACTTATCCCAGTTAACGCGCAATGCTGGCATCAAAGTTTTCATTAATTCGATTATTCTACCGGGCAAATCAGCAATTAGAGGTTCGGGTTTAGAACCACCTATTTGTTGACCATCTGCCGCTATTATAGCTGCCCAATCACCACCTAGGGCAACTGGATGATTTTCTTTACGAATTTTAGCCCAAATTGGTTGCGGTACTACATCGTTATGTTATGTTATGTTATATGGATATTTATTGCGCGCACAACTACTCAAGAGTATCCTGGCGCGAAGCATAACCACAGAGAAGTCAAGAGCTGAACAGCAGAGCAAAACAACTTTAATAGGCTATGTTAAAAAGATGGGTCTTAAGGAGTTTCTTAAAGCAACCAAGGTCTCTAGTGTCCCTAAGAGTGAATGGGAGGGAATTCCAGAGGGCAGCGGCTTTGACCGAAAAGGATTGACCGCCCAATCTGGTTCGCCGGAAGCGGGGAACTACCATCCTTCGTTGGGAAGCCGACCTTAGGTGGCGGCTTGGGACATGGAAAGTCACTCTTTTCTTGAGGTAGGCAGGACCAGTATCGTGAAGGGCTCGATGCGTGAGTACCAGGGCCTTGAATTGGACTCTTTGGGCCACCGGCAGCCAGTGAAGAGTAGCCAGTTGATGTCTTATGCTGTTTCTTCTAGAAATACCCAGCAGGAGTCTTGCGGCAGCATTCTGGATAAGCTGAAGTTTATTAACCAGAAAGGAAGGGGAGCCTAGATACAAAGCGTTAGCGTAGTCCAAGCGGGACAATATGAGGGCCTTAGCGACCGTTTCTTTAGCTGGCTGGGGTAAGAGAGGAAAGAATCTACTCAGAGATCTGAGGGTCCCGAAGCAGGCACCCGTCAATCGCTTGATCTGCTCTGCGAACCTCAGATCTTCGTTAAACCATATGCCCAGATTCTTGGCTGGGCCACCTTCAGAGAGGGGACGGGGAAAATCAGGTGGCCAAATTAATTCAGTGAATTGGCTTGGAAATTGGCCGTATAGTAAAATCTCTGATTTTCCCTCATTGCATTTAAGTTTGGCATGAGCTAACCAGGTGAAAACGGCAGCCAGGCATTTTAGTGCGACATCAGTTTCTAATGTCGTGTTGCCCCATGTAAACAGGAGCTGGGTGTCATCGGCATAGGCCATAATTTTTGCACCCAGCTCCTCGGCCAGGTAGATCAGCGGGGTCATATAGATGTTAAAAAGAAGTGGGCTCAAAGTAGAGCCCTGTGGGACCCCTGTCTGAACAGACCTGGCCGAAGAAGAGTACGGGGGCATCCAGACTTGTTGATAGCGGGAGTCCAGGAAAGATTCCAGCCAGGACCACACAGCCCCAGTGATGCCAATCTCAGTGAGGCGGGCCAGGAGGAGTTGGTGAGGAACCGTATCAAAGGTGGCAGAGAGGTCCAATAAAATTAGCGCCGCTCTGCCACCCTTGTCCGTACACTCCCTAATGGCTTCCACCACCTCCACCAAAGCTGTCTCAGTGCTGAAGGATGACCTAAAGCCCGACTGAGCTGGATGTAACGCACCAGATTCCTCCACAAAGGCATTTAGCTGCCGAAAGACAACCTTTTCGCAGACTTTCGCCAGTGCCGGGAGCAGGGAGATGGGGCGGTAGTTGGCTGCAATAGCGGGGTCTGCCGAAGGTTTCTTCAGGAGAGGCAAGAGTTTGGCTTGCTTCCACTGCTTAGGTACCACTGCCGATTGTAAAGACCAATTGATCAAAGTAGTGACCTCAGAGCCTACACAGTCCGCTACTCCCGCCAGAACTCTTGCCGGGCAGGGATCCGAGGGGGAGCCTGATTTTAAAGATTTTAGAAGTGTTAGGGTGTCCAATTGATCCACCATAGTGAATTTGGTAAGGCAGCTACTAGCGGGGGCGCCGGGTGCCAGCTCCGGGGGGAGTGAGGCAGCAGTACTCATAGCTAATCCCTCTTCAATAAGCCTGATTTTATTGATAAAGAAGGAAGAGAGCTCCTCACACCATTCGGCGGAAACCGGGATCTTTTTATGCTCCGCTATAGGTGAAAGAAAGCTTTGAACTATAGCAAAGATTTCCTTATCGTTGTTATCTGCTTTTAGGATCCTAGCCGCAAAGTAAGCCCCTTTCGCAGTCTTGACTGCTGTGTAGTACTCTCTTTGGGCTACACGAAGGTCTGCTTTAGTTTGCGGGGAGTATGCAACCCTCCAGAGCCGCTCCAATTTTTTGCAAGACCATTTTAGTTCTTTTAATGCTGGCGTGTACCAGGGTTGGGAATGAAGCACGCGTTGGGAAATGTTCCGAGCCGGTTTGGAGGCAGTCACAACCCCCCGACTGACCCAGCTGTTGAAAAGATCCACTTGGCTCTCTAGGTTGGTAGACCGGTTAATTTGGGAGTGCATGAGGGCCTCCACCAGTCCAGGAATATTAATTTTTCGTGCTAAAGGGCCTGACTGGGTGGGAGGGTGGTGGGATGACAATGTCACATACCAGGAGAAAATAATCACAGCATGGTCGGACCAGGTAACAGGCTGGGGGTCTTTGAGGACTAAAGCAAAGTTGGAACAAACCAAGTCCAACACGTGACCTAGTGAGTGCGTCGGTTTGGAGACCCACTGAGTTAGGTGCGTTATGGCCAAAAGGTCTTGAAGACCCAATGAGTCCGAGGAACTAGTGGAATCTAAATGAATGTTAAAATCTCCTAAAAGGAGAAATTTTGGAAACCGTAATGCACGGTCTGTCAAAGTGTCTCCCAAAGAGTTCAGGAAGGAGCCGATCGGCCCCGGCGGTCTGTAGATCAAGGTCCCTCCCAGGGTAAAATGGGGAGAGAGAGTAAAGGAGAAATCAAGGGCTTCACCATCCAGCACACTCAGAGATTTATCACAGGAGAAATCCCATGTTTCTCTGAATATAACGGCAGTGCCGCCCCCTCTGCCTGAGGAGCGATCGGCTCTAGCCAGGCGATATCCACCTGGGACTGCTAGTGCAACCACAGGGGCACATGAGTCGCTTAGCCACGTTTCTGTGACAAACAGAATGTCTAGGTTATTGTCTCTAATGAGCTCGAATACATTCTCTGCATGTTTCACCATAGAACGGGCGTTTATGAGAGCTGCCTTGATAGGATACTCACTCTGGTTTTTGGAAGATGAATGAGATAGGCATGAGGGGAGGTGAAAATTACAGACCTTACAGTCCCATATGGTGTTGGAGCTTAGCGAGCACCTCTGCAGACCCACATGAGGGCCAAATAACATGTCAATGTCCGCTAAATTCATTACACAAGCTTCAACTGTTTGCGCCAACTCTTTGTAGTATCCGGCTGGATTTTTACGCGGATCTGGCAAGGCCTGTTTCACTGCTAGCACTTCAGCTCGTTTCCACGGAATGTGTATCCACACTCTCTGGAATTGCGCCGGAGCGGCCGCAATACCATTCACTGCGTCAGCTTGAACGGCTTTGCGCCATATTGGAGGAACCTCCCTCATAGGATATTGTCGACCTTGTTTCGTACTACGTTTCTCTAATTCTCTTGGTGAACGAAGGGAAGGATCGAATCTAAAATCTAAAATTAATTCCATTGCTTCTTTTATCTCTTGACCAACTATCATACCTGCAGCAAATTTTTGTTGAACTTGGATTAATTCATCCGGTACTTGTTCAGATTCGCTCTCTTCCCATTCTTCACGTAAAAGGGAACACATGACATCGAACACATAGCGCTGTGTCGGTTCCTTCCATTGCATGAATGTATCTAATACATCTCGCACACTATATCTTCCCACTTTCGAAATCCACCTAAGGGCAGTGGAGTCTAATATTCCACGTTCTTCACTACTAGGAAGCTGACTACGTCTCTGAACGGAATCAGAGACAGGACTCCTAATCAAAGTTTTGTAAAAGGGAGATAGAATATTAGTGACAGAATCAGTAATTCTCTGACGAACAGAAAGCGGAGTCAAATAGCTTGCAGAAGTTTGAAGAAGAGTAGTAGTCGGGACAGAAGAAACAGCAACAGTAGGGGTAGCAGGCAAAGTAGCTTGTGAAACAACAGGAATCAGCGGTGCAGGCATAGGCAGAGGAGCTGGCAACCCTGGAAGAGGGGGTGCCGGAGGAGGAACATTAAGATTAACCATAGGCCAACGAACACGAGAACCAGTATAGCAGGACTGGCCTCAGGCTGGGGAGGCAGCTTTTGCCGAGTCATGCGGCAACAGCGTTTCTGTCCTAAGGTGCACGTGTCACTAGCAAGGTGAATCGCCGGCTAAGGCTTACGTGTTCTTAGTGAAATGGGTTGAT
Source organism: Lissotriton vulgaris (assembly GCF_964263255.1). Classification (NCBI taxonomy): domain Eukaryota; kingdom Metazoa; phylum Chordata; class Amphibia; order Caudata; family Salamandridae; genus Lissotriton; species Lissotriton vulgaris. The sequence continues at coordinate 48,918 of NW_028246709.1, forward strand.
CAGAGGTCATTGCGTGTCCATTGACTATGTGAGGGCAAGAATACAAAATGGCTGCCATACTCTAAGATGGATGCCATGGGTGAATCAGAAATGTGTTTATAACAGGAGTGCTCATGCTCGTAGCATAGCGAAAACACCAGAATATGCTAAATGGATCATTTGCGGTTCACTGATACCAAAATTATGAATTTACGACAATGTTGAAAACACGGGTTCAAATCGTCACGGAACCTCACTACCCCCCACCAGAATTGGTGGAGGGGTAGTATTCCAAAGTGTTTGACATCTTACACGACATGATTTGATAAAGCCAAACCAAAGTTAGCATTAACCGTGAAGATTATAATGCACTTAAGAGTATATGGTATGGCTATATCATAGAACAGCTATAAGGAGATGGTCTGAAAGCTGCAGAGGGGCTCAGCTCATGCTAGGGCACCCTCTCACATAAAACCAAACACTCTACCTCAAGGATTGTTGAGGCCTACCATAGGAGTGACTTATAGATGTCTATATGTCTATATATATGGGTAGATATAGGTAAACTATATCTAAGTAAGGGGTGATTACACCACCTTACCCAAGCTGAGTTATCAGCCTGTGGTGTCAGTTTGAATGGCCAGCCACGGTGGCATAATACATGTTGCAGCCCCTGGTAGGCCTTGGATGAACCTATGCCCTGGGTACCTATGGTACTCTATACATTGGCTCACAAAGGTGACCCAATAGCCAATCAGGTATGTACCTAAAGTGCAGGGTTTCAATTTAGAGAGAGAACAGCTGGGCTGTGGGTGTGATTAGCAGAAAACTAGAAAATCACAGAAAAAAGTGGGGGTGACCATATGTTCTGACCGACTTTTTGCCCCTTTCTTGAGTGAAGATGATTGGAGGTGACTTTAGTCTGCTATCATTCTAATAGGAGGACTAGAACCTTGGATAGGGCCTATTTATTAGGCGTTTGATGCAATCCCTTACCCTTCCTCTCCTTTTAGGGCTCATAATTCTATGTTAAGGGATAGATCCCTTAGTATTAGTAGTAATACGTCCTTTTATAGGAGTGCTAGTATATTTCCGATGGAGTTATGCTTATTTCAGGCCTTGTAGGTCCCAAACGGGAGAGACTCCATCTTTCTTTTTGTCCCGGCAGCTTGAGAGACTTCTAGTTCAAATGTAATGTTTTAGTTACGAGGTGTTGTTCGCTTGGAGAGAACCGGCTCAGGCTGGCCCTTATTGAAAGACTGTATTTTTCTTTGTGTCGAAGATATTACATCAGGCCGGCCGGCTGAGAACGTGTCCTTGGTACGGGGAGGTACAAGAATTTGGTGGGCGGCAGGTTACTGGCCGTAACTTTCCATGAAGGAACAAGCTTCCATATTAGCGAAAGCATGAGATAGTAAGTCAGTCAGTCCGTAGGCGGCAGCTAGTCGTTAGCATCAACGCAATTAATTATTTCAAGGCAGACAGTCGCCATCTTGAAGTCCGAGAAAGACAGAGAAGCTGAAAGATTGAAGTTATTTTAGTTGGAGCAGCTGGCGAGCTTTGACATTAAGATCAGAGCATACAGAGTGAAGCAGTTAGTTGAGAGGGAACGAATACCAGGGTGGTAGAAACTGATTCATAAGATCGAAGCTGAAAAGTGAAGACAGTCCGTGATTGAGAGGAGAGAGGAGTAGTGCAGAACAGCCAGAGAGAAAGCAGCTGATGAGACAAAGAATACGAGGAAGGTTCCAGTGACTTGGAGGGAAACGACGGAGACAGAGCATAGAGTTGCAGACGTGTGTCCGTGACTGCAGAGGTGTGATCCTAAGACGAGCCAAGGCACAGACGAGAAGGGAACCCAGATGACTGTTGAGTCCAGACTTCATATTAATAAGGTGACGTTGACCCTTTCTTATTAGTGTGCACACACATTCTAACCTTTCCTTTTCCTTTTCCTTTTCAGGCTATATGTTATAGTGCAGTATTATATTGTTGATATTATTAATGAATAAAGATACCCCAGTTCTTAGTGAACCAGTGTGTATGTTTTATTATCTTATGGTAAAGTTAGCCTTTCTTCTAGTCAGATGCTGTTATGTGAACGGATGCAATTCCCGTCCAGGTAAATGGTAACTGAATAATGAGGGAGAGAGGAGCTCTTGAAATAAGGAATAAGTCATACACCATGTAATTTGGACATTCTTGTGTGATCCGTAATATTATAGTATTGTACTTTTAGTGGATAGTAAGAGATTCCCCAACATAGAGAGCTGAAGGTATTCATAGGAAAGTGACCGTCGTTGTAAAGCGGCGTTAATGAGAGCACCGGAGGTAAACGGTGTTTAGTGAGATCGCCTTTAGGGAAAGTGGCATTAATGAGAGCATTGACCGTAGTCGATGTGTATACCCACAGAATTGTGGCTTGTGTAATAATGAGAGCACTGGGAGGATACAGTGCCTATACCCACAGGATTGTGGCTTGAGTGAGCACTGGTTGTAATCAGAGTGTAACGGTAAGTAATCAGTACTGCCTTAGGGTAGACTAGTCTGGGCTCATGTGGTCGCGAGACTATATTGTATGAGTGTGGTATTTTAGAAGATCTAAGCTTGTATATTGCTAATTCCCCATCCTTAGGTAGGAACACAGATACCTGTTGTAAATGTTTCCTATGGAGGGAGGTGGTTACGTTTCGGCTGGGTTAGTGGTGTCTTGGTGAGCTGATTCTATCTGGTCCGAGAATCCGGTCGTTACACCATAGGAAGCAGACCTTACTCTCCAAC
>NW_028246710.1:0-28187 GCF_964263255.1 Lissotriton vulgaris
ATTCAACAGAATCTGTTCTTTTAAACTCTCTAGTGAAAAGAGAACATTAACCACTACATTTGCATAGCAGTTGACACCAGAACTGTTTTCAAATTGAAAACCGACAACATCTTCAACAGAATCCACTTTCTTTCTGCTAACAATTTTCGGTTCATTGACTTTTAGTCTTTTTGCAACAACCTCCCTACTATTACTGCTATTTCTACGTTTGCGGCCTACCACACGTTTCTCAAACAAAGGATATTGAGGCAAATGTGGCGCATACTCTCTTCTTAACCTATTGTATTCCTTAACACAATCTAGATCCGCACAAATGTTTGTGACATCACAGTCAATCAAGTACAATCCCGATAAAGTTCTAACTCGTGACAATGCCACATATGCCATACCCTCCTTGAACACAGAACTGCCAATATTCACCAATGCACAGTCTACACTTAAACCTTGTGATTTATGGATTGTCACCGCATATGCCAAGCAAACAGGAAACTGTTTACGGCGAACATATAAATCTTTAACAAGCAAAAACCTAGCAGAACAACGACCAATTTGCTGTACTTCCTCAATGCCATCAAATTTAATTTTTAAAAATTCTATTCCATCTCTATTTCTGTATTTCTCAAAATCAACAACATTACCCATTGATCCATTTACCAGACCTCTTTCTACATGTAAATTCCTTCTCAAAATAATTCGGCAATTTAAACACACATTCAAAGTCTTTTCAAAACCCGCTGTTTTAGATATAGTCTTCTCTAATGAATCCAATTTTGATTTCAAATTGTCTGACAAAATAATTGTTGATCCCATATGCTCTAATTTGTCGATAGCTTCAAGTTTCACAATCTCTTGCTTTTCTAAATTCAACATTTTGTTGTTGAAGATGGCACATTCTGCAAGAGTTGGCATGAGACATATCCCGGATTTCTTCTCAGTAATTTTCTGAAAAATATTCTCAGGCACAATATCTTGTTTGGGATACAAATTTGACAGTAACCGTGCATTTAAAGCTTCTTTCCCATGCTCGGTCACTTTTCCAATTCTAATATCTTGTAGAATATTCTTGTAATCTTCATCCTTTGCCTGACGCATATTTTGATGCAGTTCTGCATAATTGAAGTTTAACCATATATTGACGTTGCCAATGCTCCCTAGGCACTTCCTGGTATCTTCATGCGTGAGTATTTTGAACACAGGTTGACCTTTTACTGGTGTCAGCTGTAGAAGATCTCCGAAAACAATAATGTGTTTCCCACCAAATAAGACATCATATTCAGTTTTAAGTACTTCTTGCATTCTCAAATGCACAAAGGCAAGCATGACATTGGAAACCATGCTTACTTCGTCAATGATAAGTAGTTTCATTTTCCTCAAAACTCTTGAAACTTCACAGCAAGCATCTCCAGATAACTTGTTGTATTGTAATTTGTTGTCATGCTCCACCGGCAGCATCAATAGACGATGCAAAGTAATACCTTTAATATTATGTGCTGCCAGTCCAGTAGGAGCGGTGACAACACAAGACAGCGATGACTCAGTCCTTTCCTGCAAATAACAAGAGATTGCTTTAATGAGGAAACTTTTTCCAGTTCCCGCTTCTCCACTCACGTACAGTCGGACAGGCTTCAACGACGTACACGAGCACTCTTTCTTCTCATGACTTAATCCGTGCTCAATTTCCTTGGTAACTTCATCATATATTTTCCTCTGCTCAACGTTGAGTTGTTTTTCCAAGTCTTGTAAGTTAACTGAATCCTCCTGAGCATGTGCCATGGCTCTTTCTACTTCATTCATAGCAGTGGCAGCTTCATTTTCGATAATAGGTCCTCCAAGTGGATCTTGACTCAATGAAACAGAACTCTGACTGTCCTGAGAACTGTCTCTGGCAATCTCGGCTGCAATCGTTGCTTCCTGCTCAATTTCCAAAGTTAGCATTTCTTGATATTTAGAAAAAGCAGGACATTCTATGGACTCCTTGGCTGCATTGAAAGAGTCTTCGTAACAGAGGAAATCTCCAAGCAGTTCCTCTTCTGCACGCCAAGGCTTGAAAAGTTGCAAAAGTGCTAAATAGAAAAACTCCTTTTTTTCTGGAGATTCGCCACTTAATTTTCGATGGTTTACTAATTGGCATTTTCTTTGCTTGACCAGGCATCCCTCACTTCCAATTACAGCATACACTCCTTTCTCAATATCTTCTTTGATGTTCCTCTTGAATATATAATTTTGGAGAACCTCATATAGACAAATATTCTCAAGGTGACTGCTTCGATTTGGATAATATGTATCCAACATGTTGGTCTTCAAAATGTCGGTACTGTTTGGTTCCTTTTCTGCCAAATACTCAATTTCCCGAACAGGTTTTAGAACTCGATTTCGCGTTGCAGCAAGACCAAGACTCGCCCAAACGAGACTCCTGGATTTGGCATAGAGACTTGCTGAAGACAATCGATCAGAACATTCGTAAGCTCCGATTTCTCGATGCGACAACATCTTCAGACTGAAACTGTACAACTTCTTGCTGAGGCTCTTTTCATGGGAAATGTCCTCCCACATATCCTTCAGTTCGGTCTTTTCTTTTTTGGTGATGTAAGATGTCACATACCGAGCCACAGCCATACAGTTGTCAGCCACAAACTGTATATCCATGTTGGCATTCCACATGGACAAAATCACTGGGTTGTAGTCATTGATGTACTTGGACTCTTCGTTCCTTTTCAAATTGTATGTATTCTTGGGTGATTTCCTCGTCACATTATGTCGCAGCGAAGACATCAAACTGTTCACTCTTCCTTTAGAAATCACCGGTCGTGGAAAGTTGAAACGACATTTGGTGTAGAACTTGTCCTTGTTTCTGAATTTACGACGACAGTACTTTCCACAACGATGGCTTTGGAAACGTAGAACTTGTTCTCTTAGACTTTTCTTCTCCGTTGCGTTTGGAACAGCACACGTAGAATACTGTTCGATGAAATTCATCACTAAGTCATCCGGATCTGTTCCAAATTTAGGTGCATCCTTGATCCACAGCAACATATGTATATGAGGGGCACCTCTTGCTTGGTACTCCTTTCTCCAGAAGAAATCCAACACCTCTCCAAGAGGTGGATTCTTTTTATTTGTGATGAAAGACATCATAGCTTCAAATCTATGATTGAAGTACCTGCATACATTCACAGGATCCAAAGAACACAGTTCTCCAGGTGTCTTGAATTCAATGTTTTCAATATTTCCATTTGCCTCTCGTAGAAATTCAAGTAAGTCATCCCAGCCATACTCGGCACAGCTCAGAGTGAGGAACCATGTCGGAGTTCCTAAGTTCCTCAGCATACATTTTAAGTCACCATGACGACGGTACCAGTACTCATTAGTACCACGCTGACACGCCATGAGATTAATTAAGTGAGAATCCAAAATACTGTCTTGGACATTGACTTTATGCATAAAGTCACTTGCCGAGATGTTTCGCATCTGTATACCACTTTTTAAGATGTGGTTCACTGGCATATGACAGTCCAGACAGATCGCTTTCAAACAGGAGATGAAACAAATAGGGAATGCATTGCCGAAACCTAGGATCTTCTGCATACAATCGTAAAGTCCGGTATTCAGACGCAGGAATTTCACGAGGTCGCTCATCATATCTTCCTCCTTGACCTGTGGGAAATAGCTGTGGGAAACACCGAGCTTCCAAACTTTCCTCCCAAACACTAATGGGACTCCCTTTGGCTTGTTTCATTTGAAACAACTCAATAGCATTCCCCATCACTTCCTTGGAATGCAAAGGATGAACACTATAATGTTCATATATTTCTTCACTTTTAGAGGCTCTACTTTCTCAATTTGGCCAGCACACAAATCGCTATCCTCTTCATCACTTACTTCCTCTTCTGCAACATATACATTCTTATAGTACTTATTATTTTTCTTCAAATACACTGTTGCCTTTTTGACTTTCCTAACATCCACTAAATCTTGCCATATTTTCTTATTCTTTGTCGGAACCCCATTAACCAAGATAACCAGAGGTTCCTCTTCCACTTTTTCTATTCCAATTGTGTTAATGTTTTTGTTCAAATCTAGAGGCAAATAAACAACTCTTCCCTTTAATCCTCTCTGTAAATCTGCTGGAGGCAATTTCCCTGTCTTTGGCTCCATTCTTACAATAGCCTGAAAGGGATGGATACTTTGAATCAAAATAGATTCATAAGTATTTAAATCCTTCAATTCAGAAGGAATCTCAACCAATTCCAGATTATTATGAACTGCCCTAGCAGGCATCTGGTTTTGGTTTAATTTATTACAACAATAAGTACACACACGTTGATCCGATCCCAAATCAAAATAATTTTCTACCATCAAGTATGTGGCTAAATCCTTCCATTCACTATTATTTTCCCTTTCACTTTTTGCATATAAATCCACTACCTTAGTCTGATTCTTATAATAAGTGCGTCGACAACATACACAAGTGAAATTAGGCCTCTCACTTGATTTCATCTGAAACGTGGCAATTTCCTTCTGAAAATTATCTGTACTGGAAACCTGTACATTATCTTCCACATTACCCTCTACTTCAGGGTCAATTTGAACATTCTCATCTTTACTACCAAAGTAACAAAACTCAATTTCTTCACAAAGATTCTTCACATCTATTTCAGAACCATGCAAAAGAGCAGCACATAACTGTTTAAGCATAATTGCTGGACTCTTAGCATAATACAACATTCTCACTAATTTTCTCACTTTATTATGATGCACTGCTAGCATCCTGAAATGATGAAAAACACTCTGGCATACTCTCCTGGAAAGACAAGCCAGTGAATGACCACGCAAACCTGTCATTTGTCTCACTCTGCAAGGATCTAAATCTTGCAACAACTTCATTTTCTGCTTCAAACTTTTCTTATTAAATGTCCGTATAAAATCACATAGCAAATTGATGGAAACCTGTCGCACACTGCAAATAGAACTACACTTCCAAATGTACACAGGACCCTTAGGACGTCTTCCTAAAACCTCATCACTTAGCGCCTCTTCTGTCTCTGTTGTCACAAGTAGTTCTTTTTCAACTGGACAACCATCCTTCACTTCATAAGCTCGACCACTGATGTCAACTGCATGCACCAAATCATTATCCTGAAAATAAGTCTCCTCATTAAAAAATGCCTCAGAACTTGAACTATGCATCCATTCTCCAGAAAAAACTTCACAAAAGTTAGTACGATTTACTACTCTCTTCCATCTACTTTTTGTTTTGAAATCAGAAATTACCTTGCTTAGTTTCCTAATTCTATTGATTACCAAAATAAACAACTTTCGCTTGATTTCAAAAGCATGATCAATAATTTTCTCTACATTTTTCTTCTTCCTATAAAATGCCGCTTTCTGTTGGCCTTTCTTTTTAATATTTTTCAATAAATTAACTAATATCCTATTACGGAACATTCGTTGTCGAATGTCCCTAAACTGTTGTTTCCTTCTACTATCATGCACAGAGTTATCTCTTCCTCTACCAGTAACATTTGTGATGGGTCTCTCCTTTCCATTTAAATTACTTCTCTTTTTGTTAAGAGACACATTTTTTTGAGCAAAATTTTTTTTACTACAAATATTTCTTAAGAATGATTTCGTGCTCTTACCCGGACCTTTCTTGGTGTTTTGACAAGTATTTGGGGAAGAGGACTGCTGCAATAAAACATCATCCTGCTGTCTTTGACGTTTTCTAGCCTTTCGTATTCGACTTCTGGAAGGCATTTTCCAAACTATGAAAGAATCTGCAGTTGAATCTGTGAAAAAATATAATATAAAATGTTATTAACCACTATTACCAAACAGTAAATAAATAACAGTCATCTAAAACTTAATGCTGTACTAATTATTTAACATAGCAAATATTTTCCACCAGCACTGCATCACAAAAATGACACTCAATGGTACAAAACAGGCATACAACACTCATAAATCACTCCCTAATATTTTAAATCATTAATTCAGGATGACGATAAGATGTAGCCTATCTAAAGGTTTGTTTAGGCCCAGATCTTTGGACTGGGGTGAATGTGTGTCATTGATCCACATTCAGTCCATCACCTGTTTTGTTTATTTGAGGTGAGGCCAACACATGGTTGCAGATAAGATTTTCACTGAAAAAAAACCAAGGTAAAAAAACATGTGAAGGCCTACCAATGAAGTAAATCATTAAATGAAAACCAATACATTTCTGGAAATATGCACTACTAGTGCTTCATAAGATGTTTTGGATCATATTTATAAGTTATTTGAGTATCTAGTATGCTATTTTACATTCTTCATGGTGCAAATTTATTGTAAATACGCTCCCACCTGCGGTTGGCAAATTTAGATTTTGATTATGGGAGTTAGATAGGCATGTTAATAATTTCCCAAAAATGGTATATAACCCCAAACAACCTTTGAAGCAAATGCTCTTAGCCATGTTATCCACCTCCCATTGGATAACATGGCTAAGAAATGCTTGCAAATGTGATAAAAAAAGGCCTGCAATGCATGAATAACGCAGAAAAATCAGCGATATTCATGCATTTTCCAACAAATGCTCTTAGCCATGTTATCCACTTCCTATTAAATAACATGGCTAAGAACTGCTCAGGGCACCATGAGGAACGCTTTCCATTTAAAAAGGGAAAAATAACATCAAAGACACTAAAATGCCTTCTAAATATGAACCCAAACAACCTATGAAGCAATGTGAAAAAAAACTGCCGCAATGCATGAATATAGCAGAAAAATCAGCGATATTCATGCATTTTCCAGCAAATGCTCTTAGCCATGTTATCCACTTCCAATTAAATAACATGGCTAAGAACTGCTCAGGGCCCCATGAGGAACGCTTTCCATTTAAAAAGGGAAAAATAACATCAAAGACACTAAAATACCTTCTAAATATGAACCCAAACAACCTATGAAGCAATGTGAAAAAAACGGCCACAATGCATGAATATAGCAGAAAAATCAGCGATATTCATGCATTTTCCAGCAAATGCTCTTAGCCATGTGATCCACTTCCTATTAAATAACATGGCTAAGAACTGCTCAGGGCCCCATGAGGAACGCTTTCCATTTAAAAAGGGAAAAATAACATCAAAGACACTAAAATGCCTTCTAAATATGAACCCAAACAACCTATGAAGCAATGTGAAAAAAAACGGCCACAATGCATGAATATAGCAGAAAAATCAGCGATATTCATGCATTTCCCAGCAAATGCTCTTAGCCATGTTATCCACTTCCTATTAAATAACATGGCTAAGAACTGCTCAGGGCCCCATGAGGAACGCTTTCCATTTAAAAAGGGAAAAATAACTTCAAAGACACTAAAATGCCTTCTAAATATGACCCCAAACAACCTATGAAGCTCTAACAGTACATATCCTGAAATTTAATTCATTTCAAAATTCGTTTTTAAACACAGCATATAAATCAATTGTATACCTGCATTCATGAAGAAATGACTAAAAATGTCCTTGAGACACATGAAAGTGTTTTCTGGAATGCCCTAGCACCATTTTTGGGACACTATTAACATGGCTAGGTAACTCCCATAATCAAAATCTAAATTTGCCAAGCACAAGTGGGAGCGTATTTACAAGACACTTGTCCCATGAGGAACACTTTACATTTTAAAAGGCGAACACAACATCTTAGACACTCAAATACCTTATAAATATGGCCCAAAACAACCTATGAAGCTCTAGCAGTACATATCTAGAAATGTAATTGATTTCTTAAATCGTTTTTAAAAGCAACATATCTGTTTCAGCTTACATAACAGACCATGAAATGGCCTCCATGTATTACAATATCTTGTGTAACTGCATGCCAGAATGTTACACCAAATATGCAATTATAATTTCTCTTTGAAACTAATTCTATTAGTATATCACTAGAGACAAAACCACATTTTAAAAACACAGCTTTCTTCATCATTTTCTCCTTAAATCATACTATTCTCTATCTAAATTAAATAAATCTTTTCTCACCTTAGCAAATATTTTTTGAGTTTTGAAAACAGTCTCAGAAATACACCAAATTGTCTTCAGCAGAAGAAAAAGGATGCACTCCAAAGGCTGCAGCTATTGAAAGCACAGAAATACAGATATTCTTTTCACATATCTCTCATATTAGCCAATCATACCTCTTCCCTCACTTTTTTCAAATCAAAACCCTTCCCCCCTCTGCCCTGTCTGCCTTGTTTCCATAGCAACCACCTCCTGGAAGACCTCTCATGTTTGCAAATTCACACAACAATGTTTCAATTGAACTCTGAACTCTCAGTGCACCTGCGTATCCAGTGCAATCTTTCATTAAATGTTTCTTCCTTGACCATTCAAATTACATCTTTCAAAGAACACATCCATGCACCCTAACTTTCTGTTTTCAGAAATGGAAATGCACCAATCACTGCTAATGAATCATTAGCATTGTAAATCCACAGTTTTTTTTCTTTAGAAACTCCTACTGTTTCAACTGCCCTTTCATTACCACACTTCATCTGACTGCAGAACAACCTTCTTCCACCATGTTTAACGTCTGGATTGTTGGACATAGTTACATCCACTGGGCTCAAAGGTATGCTGAGAGCAGAAATTTACACAACCTCAATTTACAAGATGTGGAAATTAAGTGGTTGGGCCAAAGAGGATTAAAATGTCACCAATTGATACCATTGGTGAAAACCTTTATGCATTTGCCAAAACCTGACCTGTTAATAGTGCACTGTGGAGGTAATGATTTGGGCACTTTGACAGGGGTAGGTCTGGAAATGCTTTTAAAGGACACCTTGGAGCAATTAATGGCACTTTTTCCTCAAACTGCCTTGGTATATTCCAATATATGCCAAAGACAGAAATGGAGGTGGTCCAACCAATTTTGTCCACAAATTGAGAAAGCGAGGAAGCATGTAAACAAATCTGTTTCAGCTTACATGAGAGACCATGGAATGGGCTCTCTGTACAACAATAACTTGCGTTACTACATGCAAGATATCTACAGAGGAGATGGAGTTCACTTCTCAGATGAGGGCAACAGAATTTTCATTCTGAATTTAAGACTCTGCATTGGTACCTACTTATAAGTACCTAAATGTACCATAAACCCAAAAGCTCTTCTCAGAGCTACCCTACATCTGATCACTCACAATTATTATTTTTCTCTAACTTTTTTCACTAATTTTCCACAAAATTCGCTCCCCGGAGCGCTACCCGGTTCGCTAACCGAAAGCTAACCTCGCGGAATTTTTTTAAAAAAAAATTTTTTTCCGCACATATAAGCCTCCTCAGCCACGCTCAGAAAACCTAGGGGGTCAAGATAAGTCTACCATGACCCCTTCTACCCATTCTAAACATTATTTGCCCTCCATCTTGTATCTTAATGCGAACGAAACACAAAATGGTGGACTCCCGTGACGCTTAAGGTTCGCTAACCGGGCAGCTTCCCGGAAAGCGGTCCTAAAAAAAGGCGGGAAAGTAATTTACAGAATAACGACTAGAAACACTCTCACCAAATATAGATTAGCTCATACTACATAACAATCCCTTCCATTCTCACAAATTTCATTGAAATTCCATTTAGCCATTTAGCCTGTAGACCTCTCCAAGTACCGTGAGGTAAATTACTTCACAAAACACATCTGAATTGTTGGAATTGACAACCAATGAAAATGTTACTTTCATTTTCTACTTTTATTACCTGACATTTGATTGGTTATATACCTGTATATATATAAAGGGAGAGAAGGAAACACAGCCATTTTGACTACTACTTCTTGTTGTACCTCCTATTTCAAAAGCTTCAAAAAACTTCAACTTCTTTGTGAAGGTAAGTTATAATTTAATATATTGTGCACTATGACTTAATATAGTAGACTTTTTCTGCTACATATACACTATCCCTCTGTAGTAGTAGTGTCTTGGTTAAATCACATACACTTTTTTTTAGTCCTATTTCCACTCTCATACTATACACTGCCAAAAGATAAATTCACTGATAAAAACTGCCTATCTAAAATTAATCCCAACAGTGCCCTATCTCTACTAATATATATTTTTTTAATCCAAATTTCAGGCAAAATGGAAGGCGAGCAGCAAGTTTCATTTTCGATTGAACTGAAGGAGAGCAGCCAAGACAAACTTGATGACTTTATGGATGACAGTAGAGACCACGAACTTCTACAATGTGTTGAAGCAGTAGACAACTTGCTTCAAAATGAAAAACAATTACACCCTATAATAAATTATGACATTTCTGACAATGAAATGTTAGAAAATTTAATAAAGTATGAAACACAATCATAATAAAAAAAATAAATAAATAAAGAAAACAAAAAAAAACAAGAAAAACAACAAACAATTAACATACAGTATTAGAAAAGTCTTTCATTCTTTTATCCATAAAGTTCGCTGCCCAGAAAGCTATCCGGTTCGCGAACTTGGCGCTTACCACGCAAAAAAAAATTATTTTTTTTGGACCCTCCTAGGCCCTTTTAAAACCTCCACATAAAACCTAGGGGGTCAACGAGGATCTACTATGCCCCCTTATGGTAATTTCCCCCTTTGTTTTGGCCTCCTCTTGTCTCTCGATCCTACCGAGAGACAAGATGGCGGCCGCTCCGGACTGTTTAGAATGTTGACAGACACCGGAGGGCCAATCAGCTTCTCATCGCAAAGTTCCGTTACGCGAAAGGTTCGCTAACCGGATAGCTGCCCGGAGCGCTGTTACAGATATATATCTTGATTTAAACGTTAATTTCTCAAAATCCACTGAAGCACATATATTGAGACCTAGCAAAGGCACATCGGGCTAACAGTCCCTACAATTTTGCCAAGTTTCGTGAAAATCCATTCAGCCGTTCGGGCTAAAAGTGAGTCCAACCGCCCTATGGAAATTAACATGGGAAAAAGGCGTTTTGGGACCCCCCTTTTTTCTCGGCCCCCCCTCCACAAAACCCCCCCAAATTTTCAAGGTCTGCTCAGAAACAAAATGTGCCATTTTCCTGAAAATTTCAGCCAATTCCGTCCACGAACGCAAAAGTTATTAGGCATAGAATTTTCAGAAATCCCATAGGGAAAAAATCCTAACTATATATACCTACTGGCGACCGCCAGTAGGTAATATATATATATATATATATATATATATATATATTTACTGAAAAAAACATAGGTTTCACACACGTTATAGATAGGAATTAGCATTTAAAAAACCTTAGAAATTCACTGAAAAAACCTTAGGTTTCACCCATGTTATAGTTAGCTGAACATTTCTCTCATACAAAACCATTGAAATTCCCTTGTTATAGTTAGTTCAGCTAACTTTAACTCGCGCGCCCGCTATGCACTGCTGATGACGTCACATATTACATCACTCATTACTCATTGTGTTCTTTTCCCTTAAGACCTTCCTTAACACAGATGTTATTTTTTCTTGTTTTAAGTTAGAGAAAATACATCAACTGAGTACATTCAATGTTGTCTATAATGCCAGGTAAGTTTACTTACTCCCTAACTTGTCAAACAACGTTCTTTAACTCTCACAGAAATATTTTCACTTTCTCTTCAATAATGTCTAAGGAGCAATTGAAAATGGGTCTGAACTCCGGAACGTCTTCGGTGAAGTGCGCACTCGTTAGTGAGCGCATGCCTTACCAAGGATTCCCCATAACTCTGTGGTAAATGACTAGATCGCAACCGCGTCTTTCAGCTGCGGCCCGTGGAGGGACTTGCGATGGGGCAAGCAGGGGGGGGAGGGGAGGGGCAGGGGGAGGGGTGATAAACAACGGAATCTGGATGATTGCAGGTAACTTAACAATTACATTAATAAAATAAATTTCGGGCCATATTATCAACAAAATGCGATATCAACAAAAGGCGATACATTATCCCCGCTTTTATCAGCAGGAAAGTGGCGATAAAGCAGAGATAATCTATCTCGTTTTGTTGATAATATGGCCTGAAATGCATGGTAATGGCTTTATGGTGACTATCACGAGTGGTTATGACCGCGCTGTAATGGCTGTTTCCCCCCAGGACACTGCAGAAACCTGGTCTGGGTGTCGTGAACTCCAGGGCAGTAGGCGTAGGGCCACGCAGCTCCTCATACAATATAGAAATCTTTGTGTGGTGATTGTTTCCGTGGTTTGAGGGGTGTTATTGAGGCCCAAACATTTAATTTTGTTGGGGGGTAAGTTTGCATGGGAAATTATTGCAAGAGGTTTGTAAATGTGGTACACAGTGTTTTGTATTATTTTGATTTCTTTTCTAAGTTGTAGTCAATTCAGAGGAAATAGAAGTCATTAGTTTTCTATCCTTGAATATCTTACTATACTATTTCAACATTATTTCTATTGTGGACCGTCATACACCCCTCCCCCCCACACAAAATAAAAGAAGTATGTACTATTTTTTAATTAACTTTTATTAAAACAATAACTAAACAAAACTTAATTATAACTATATTGCAAACAGGTAGAAAAATAAGTTTAATACCAAACAATACTATAAGCAAATTGTTAAATGGCTTCATAAGATGTCCGATTGGTAATCTGGAAAACAAAAAAGACAATTAGAGTTTAGAATTATGTAGATGTGAGTAAATGAGCTGAAGCATTACAAGTCAAGGTAACTCTATGGTTTTACGTGTGCAGTGTGCCTCGTACATTTCACTTGTTATAATGCCGCGTTCAAGTGGTGTCTATATGGAAGTTCCTACTGCGTTACTGACACAAAAGTGGCATAACGGGATTGTAAATATGTCAACTTATTTCTAATGCAATGCTATGAAGGCTTTGTAGATCTAGGCCTCTGTGCTTACCGTTGTATAGACACTGCGGCCAAAGACTTCAGCCTGTGGAATTCACAACTTCAGTTGGGCTGTTCTTCTACATGTGCAAGTGGACAGCAGTGTCTATATGTATAAGAGTGAAAGAGAAATGATGTCACAGAGAGTCAGAGAGAAAGAGCGAGAAAAGAACATTAAAACTGTCTTGCAGAGTCTGGAGTTGAGATTTTTTTTCTTGAAAAGTGAGACGTAGATTTACAACTCCTTGCGTCACTTTACCCATGTTAAAAGTGACTCAAAAGTGGCGTAATAAGGTTGTGGGTCTGTTTGTCAGACTGTTGTAAGGTATCTGTTGTCACTGCTCGAAAGTAATTATAGATTTTACAGAAAAGCTGCTGTACACTACGCACTCTGGGCCATATTATCAAGCATGGGCACCAACATTATCACCACTTTATCGGCAGGAAAGTGCCGCTAAAGTGGGGATAATGGGTTTAATAATATCAACACTCGAAACCAGGAAGTGTTGGCGGCCATCTTATAGCACCGAGTCACAAGAAAACAGTAAAACAAAGATGAGGAATAAGGGAAGGGGGCAGGGTAGAAACATTTTTATCCTTTATGGTTGCTCAGGGGGTCGTATATGAATGTTGATGCTGATTGGCTGTCAATACTCCAAACCAGGAAGTGTTGGCAGCCATCTTATTTGTCACGACAGCCGAGTCACAAGGAAACAGTAAAACAAAGTTGAGAAATAAGGATAGAGGGTAGGGTAGAATCATTCTGAACATATAGTGTTGCTCAGGCGGTGGTAGATTTATTGTATGCGAACCAAGCACGTATGGACGACGTACAGCTGGAATGTTGAAAGTCGTCACGTAAGCGTATTTAAGCAAGAATTTTTTTTTTTTAGATATTTATGAAGTGTATTTGTGTCCTTTTGGTCAAACTGAGGGATAGTATCTAGAGATGTGGTGGGCTATCTAATATCCAATATGGATTTAGAGAGAAGAGATGCACTCTGGAGCAGTGCCCCAATTTGCACCTGCTGATCTCTAAATACACGGTGGCTAAGGAGGGGTCTCTATTTTTGGCATTCATGGACCTCTCCTCAGCGTTTGACCTGGTGAACAGGGCTAAACTGTGGGCTATCCTTTTAAAGATCGGGATGAACGGAGCACTGGTTAAATTTCTGGCATCTCTACACCAGGGGCTGTTCGCCAAAGTCAGAGTTATCAACGAGGGAAGGTGTACGTCCAGATTCAATTCTAGGCGAGGGGTACGGCAGGGCTGCCTTTTGGCCCCCTTCCTCTTCACCATTTATATTAATGGATTAGTTAGGTACCTGGAAGAGGTGGAAGGGGATGTTCCGCGTGTAGGAGAGGTAAAGATTCCTGCTCTCCTATACGCGGACGATGCAGTTCTTATAGCTCGAACTGGCATCGGTCTCCAGCGTTTGTTGGATGCGTTCGGTGTTTTTATGGACCAATTGGACTTAAAGGTTAACATGAAAAAATCCCACACAATGGTGGTCGGATGCCACAGAAATAAGGGCAAACTAAAGACTTTCAGGTGTAAGGGAGAAGTAGTCTCTAGAGTGGCTGTTTTCCCCTACCTGGGGGTGCTCTTTGATGAGAGGGGCTCGTGGGGCACCCAGGTCAGGGCAAAAAGCCTATCTATGGCCCGGTATTCAGCGGCCCTCATGAGCTTCTCAAAAAGGTTGGGGGCTAGACCTATGGATGCCTTACTGAAGGTTTTTAACACTAAATGCATCCCATTAACAACGTGCGGTTCACCCCTATGGGGCTATGTACACCTTGAACCAATCCAGAGGGCTGAAAACAGGTTTTTACGCTCTTTATTGTCCGTTCCCCAGTCCACCTCAACTTTTTCAATCCATGCGGAGGTGGGCCTAGTTTATGTTACGGACAAGCTTAACCTGGCACCTTTAATAGTCTGGTTAAAAACATGGCTCAATAAGGAACTAACCCTTAACCACGCTCTAATGAATGATGTCTTGTCCCTAGACAAAAGTTCCATGGCTGGAGTATCTGAGGAAGTCCTTTGAACAACTGGGCCGCCCTGAACTCTTTGCCTCCCTTTCGTGTATCAGGAAAAAGGACGTAGACTGGACAAAAAAGCACTTTATGATGAGGGCATGCCTAGGCCGCGAGGAATTGGAAATGCAGAAAACCACAGTTAGATCTGATTTCTAATCCTACCTCGCTTGAGTCTTACCTCAACCTTGTCACTAGGCCATTTCAGGGTGCCTACTGACTAAATTTAGATTTATTTTGATCCATTTTTACCTGGAAAATTATCAGGCATGGGTAAAACCAGAAAATCCTTCACCTTGTACTTGTGATAATTTCTCAACGCAAGATACCATGCATTTTGTTATGTTTTGTGGTCTGTTCTCAGAGATACGGAAAAAGTACCTGTTGTCAATCTTAAGGGAAGCTAGCTTCATTCAAGTGAGGCCTGCACTATTGTACCTTCTGTCCCTGAGTAATATCCGTATCATATTTTGCATGGCAAACTACCTAGTAGCAGCGTCTAGAATTAGATCACGTAATGCGCCATTGAGTGTAATGTAAGAAGCCTTTTTATTAAATTTTGTGTAGCACAATCTTTGACCCAATGCACTGGTAATTACCCAATGTATCATTTATTATCGTTAGTTTTAAACTCTTTTTAAGTGTATATAAATGTTTTATATCTTTTATGATTTTTAATGAAATCGAATAAAGTATTTTGACTGACTGACTGTATTTGTTTATGTGTTGTGTGGCTCTAAAAAGAGCTGTTGTGTTTATTGGGAGATTTTAGTACCTACAAGTAAGTACCGATGCAGATGGTTAAGTTTATGAGGAAGACTCTGTTCCCCTCATCTGTAAAATGTACACCATCTCTCCTATAGATGCCATGCATATTGAAACGCAGATTGTTGTTGTAAATGTACCCCATTCGGTAGTCTCGGAGAAAGGCAAAAACAGATTTCTTCACATGTTTCCTAGCTTTTTCAAACTTTGGACAATAGTGGTTGGACCGCTTCCATTTCTGCCTTTGGCATATATTAGAATATACAAAGGCAGTTTTGGGGAACAGTGTCATCAATTGTGCAAAGGTGTCCTTCATAAGCGTTTCCAAAGCTACCCCAGTCAAAGTGCCTAGGTCATTCCCACCACAGTGCACAATTATGAGGTCAGGGTGTTGGAGATGCATAAAGGATTTAACCAATGGCCTCAATTGGTGACACTTTAATCCTCTCTGTCCAATCCATTTAATGTCCACATTTGGTAAAAACCTAGGTCCTTGTGAATTCTTTTCTGTTGTGCGTACCTTTGGCTCCAGAAAATATAGTTGTGTCCCACAATCCACACTGTAAGCATCTTGAAGAGAGGTCTGGATGCACTCTGATGGTGTCTGTAAAAGAAATGTTAGTTTGAAAATAAGATTTTTCTAAAATGGTGGGCAACAATCAGTTTTGAAAAAAGAAAAGAAATGATTGGTTGTTTGACAACATTGTACAGAAAACTAGGTTGCATATTTCTGTTTTTTAAAAGCCTTATTTTCATTGGTTAAGAAAATGTGATAGAAAAGAACATTACATAAAATAAGCTGGTATATTCTCCAGTCAAGCATACTTGCTGTTTCAATTTGCAACAATGTATGATGAACTTTACACTTGTGTGCTGAGTTAGGTGTTCCCTGAAGTGTTTCTATGCTAACTGGCAGATTATGGAATGTGGAAAGGGTTGAAAGTTTTGTTAGTTGGAAAGGCTTGGAATGTTAAACCAATAAAAATGTGTGTTTTATTTTGAATTAATGTGTACAGGATTTTAATTGGTTATTTATATGTATGTATGTGTAAAATGAGAGGAAAAATGTTCCATTTGATGGTTCTGCTGTAAACACGGAACTAGAGAGATTCTGTGCAAGAATAGCCACTGTGTGAGTGGTATTCTTCTTAATCTACAAATCAATTTGAAAGGTGAATTGATAAGTTGTATGGGAGTGTGTGCAGTGCATCTTTGTACATTAAGGAATTATGGGGTATATCAAGACAGGCAATAATATTATTGCCGGTTTATAGGTAGAAAACTGCTGATAAAGCGGCGATAATGTATCACCTGTCTTGATAATATGCCCCTATATTCGTCCATTGTTAAACGTTTTATAGTAGTAAATGTGTTATGCTATAATGCATGCTGTTATGTTTTTTTGTTTAATATCATTTTGTGCTTCTCTGTACATTAAGGGATTATGGGCCATATTATCAAGAAAGGGCGATACATTATCGCTGCTTTTATCGGCGGGAAACTGCCGGTAAAGCGGCGATAATGGTCTTGATAATATATCCTTGGGAATTCTCATAGAAGCCCAGGTTATGGTCTTAACCTGGGCTTCTATGGTAATTGTACGCTCTTTACTGATAACATGGCACTGACGGGCATATTATTAAGGACCGGTGTTGAAATTATCACCGTTTTATGGGCAGGAAACTGCTGATAAAACGGCAAAAATGGGCTTTGTAATAGGTTCTTGTAAAATGCTATAGGAGCCCAGGTTCTGGTGTTAACCTGGGCTGGTATGGGAATTCTCAAGGGCATATTATCAAGCTCATTATCGTCGCTTTATCGGCATTTTCCTGCCGATAAAAGCTGTGATAATCTATTGCCTTTTGTTGATAACATGTCCCGAAATTTGTTTTAATAACTTATTTGTTTACTTAGCTGCAATGATCCAGATTCCGTTATTTATCATTCCTCACCCTGCCCCTCCCGCGCCCCGCCTGCCTGCCCCATCACAACTCCCTCCACGGGCCGCGGCTGTTTCTTTATTCCGTTATATTGTAGTGTCTATTTATACTCTCATTTTTTATTATATTTTCCTTGTTTCATCCTCCTTGTTCTTTTGTTGTAAGTCCTTTTATTTTTATAGTCTGAGGTTTGTCCTCATAATCCTCCATCTGTTCTTGTAAGTAATATAATAGAATGTTTAATATATACATTTTTTTAATGTTATGTATATTTTTTTATTATAGGTTGTGTTTATCGATACTGAAAATACTGTATGATGTCAACGAAGTTCCAAAAGTGGAAGCAAAGAAAAAAAAGTGTGTATTTGAAGAGAAGTCATCAAGAAGATTTACATGAAGAGAGATGTCTTAACAAACAGAAAGAAAGTCCTGGTAAGAGCATGAGCACTTTTTGGAGGAAAATATTAAAGACTAAGAGTATTGTTCAGAAAGAGACAAATGTTTTTAGTGTATCAGCAACGAAAAAAATACTAATAAAGAGAAGAATAATGGAAAATGAAGTGCAAACAAAACGGTGTATAGTAAAAGGAGGAAAAATCAATTGATGGAAATTAGGAAACAAATGTTTTATAATAGATTTGTGACAAATTAAATGAAAGAAATTACGGTATGTAAGAAAAAAACATTATTTTATAAGAAGAAGAAAGCTATAGAAAATGTAGTTGAGAAAGCTTTGGAATTGAAAAGAAAATTGTTTATTTTAGTAATCAATAGAGTTAGATCACTAGATAAGCGAATCATTTTAATGAAGTCCAAAAGTAAGTGTAGAAGATTAATTAACAGAAGTAATTTTTGTGAGGTTTTTTTGGGTGAATGTAAACATAGTTCAATTTCTGAGACTTTTTTAAATGTAGAAAGTTATCTACAGAGTAATGATTTGTTGCATGCAGTTGACACCAGAGGTCGTGCTTATGAGGTTAGAAATGGTTGTCCTATTGAGAAACAGAAAATAGTTTCTAGAAATGCAGGAGAGGTGTTAGCTGGTGAAGTTTTAACGAGACGTCCTAAAGCTCCAGTGTACACTTGGAATTGTAGTAGTATTTGCAGTGTGCGGCAAGAATCTATAGATTTTTTATGCAATTTCCTATGTAATAATACTAAGAAAAGTGTTAAACAAAAGATTAAGATGTTGCAAGGACTAGACCCTTGCAGCGTGAGAGAAAATACTGGTTTGCAAGGTCATTCTCTGGCTTGTCTTTCTAAAAAAGTATGTTGAAGTGTTTTCCACCATTTCAGGATGTTAGCAGTTCATCATACTCAGATGAGGAAATTAGTCAGAACATTGTATTATGCGAAAAGTCCAGCACTAATGTTAAAAAAGTTGAACAGTACTCTTTTGCGTGGATCTGTATCAGATGTAACAAATGTTTGTGATGATATTCAGATTAGTTACTTTGGTCCTCATGAAGACAGTGGAGAAAGTGAGAGATTAATAGAAGAAAATATGGAATAGAATGTAGGAGAGTGAAGTGTAGAAAATTTTGAGCAAGAAATTATACAGTTTAAGGTGATTTCAGGTGAAAGGCTAAATTTTTCTTGTATCTATTGTCGATGCATTCATTATAAAAATCAGACCAGGACTGTTGTTCTGTATTTAAAAAGTGAAAAGGAAAATAATAATGAGTGGAAGGATTTTGCAACCTATTTGTTGGTAGAGAATTCTTTTGATTTGGGTTCTGATCAGTGTAATTGTAAATATAAATAGATGAGAACAAAATGCCTGCTAGAGCTGTGCATAATAGTCTTGAGTTGGTAAATATTCCTTTGGAACTGATGGAATTAAATACCTATGAGTCTATTCTTATTCAATGTGTGCATCAATTTCAGGCTATTGTTGGTATAGACCCTAAGACAGAATAATTGCCTCCTTTTGATTTACAGAGAGGATTAAAGGGAAGAGTTGTATATTTGCCTCTAGATTTAAAGAAAAATATTAAAACTATTGGTGTAGAAAATGTAGAGAATGAACCTTTAGGTATTCTTGGTAATGGCGTTCCTACTAAGAGTAAGAAAATCTGGCAAGAATTAGTGGATGTTAGGAAAGTGAAAAAGGCAACGTATCTGGTAAAAAATAATCAATATTACAAAAATGTGTATGTGGGAGATGAAGAAATACCTGTACAAGAAGATAGTGACTTGCCATATGGACAAATTGAAAAAGTGGATGTGTCCAGAACTGAAGAAATCTATGAACATTACAGTGTTCATCCATTGCATTCCAAAGAAATGATGGGGAATGCTATAGAGTTATTTCAAATGAAATAAGCAAAAGGAAGTCCATTAGTGTATGGGAAAAAAGCTTGGAAGCTCGTTGTTTCCCTCAGTTGTTTCCTACAGGAAAAGGAGGACGATATGATGAATGACCTGTGCAGATTCCTGCATCTGAATACCGAACATCAAGATTATATGCAGAAGATCCAAGATTTAGACAATGTATTCCGTATTTGTTTAATCTTTTGTTAGAGACTGATATGTCTGGACTTTCTTATGCAGTAAACCATATATTTAAAACAGGTGTATATATGCATAATGTTTTGGCAAAGGAATTGATGGATAAAGTACAGCAGAAAGATAATGTTTTGGAATATCAGCTGATTAATCTGATGGCATGTCAGCGTGGTACTAATGAGTACTGGTACCGTCATCACGGAGATCTCAAATGTATGCTAGGGAATTTAGGAACTCCTACATAGTTCCTTACTCTAAGTTGTGCTGAATATGCTTGGGATGATTTACTTCAATTTCTTCGAGAGACAAATCCAAATATACTAAATATCGAATAAAAGACACCTGAAGAATTGTGCTCTGTGGATCCTGTTAATGTATGCAGGTATTTCAATCATAGATTCAAAGCTATGAAGTCTTATATCACCAATAAAGTAAATCCTCCTTTTGGAGAGGTTCTGGATTTCTTTTGGAGAAAGGAGTATCAAGCGAGAGGTGTTCCTCACATACATATGCTATTATGGATCAAAGATGCTCCCAAATGTGGAACAGACTCAGATGATACTGTGTTGTCTTTTATTGAAGAATATGCTACATGTGAAGTACCCAAAAGTACACAAGACAAGGACTTAAGACAACAAGTCTTTCAATTCCAAAGGCATCGTAGTGGGAAATACTGTCGTCGAAAGTACAAATCTAAGGACAAATTCTACAGCAAATGCTGTTTTGCATTTCCTCGACCTGTAATATCGAAAGGAAGAGTGAACAGTTTTATGTCATCTTTGAGACATACTATCACAAGAAATTCTCCTAAAAATACCTACAACTTAAAAAGAAATGAAGAGTCAAAATACATAAATGACAACAACCCAGTCACTTTGTCCATGTGGAATGCTAAAATGGATATTCAATATGTTGCACACAATTCCATTGCTGTTGCCCGATATGTGACATCGTACTTAACAAAGTCAGAAAAGAACGAATTGAAGGAAATGTGGGAAAAGATTTCTCATGAGAAGAGTCTAAGTAAGAAATCATACAGTTACTGTTTGAAGATGTTATCTCATCGAGAAATTGTAGCGTATGAATGCTCAGATCGCTTATCATCTGCAAGTCTGTACGAAGTGCTGCAAAACTATATTTTTAAACTGAATATTACAAAAAACATCAATAATGGTATATATGCCGTGATTGGTTCCGAAGGATGTCTGGTGAAACAAAGAAAAGGAAATTTGATTAATCACCGTAAACTGAGTTGCGAAACACCTGACAAAAGGAAATTTTACTATTTAGCTCTTTTGCAACTTGTCAAGCCATGGCGTTCAGAATTGGAATTACTTGGAGATTTTGAGAGCTATGAAGATTCCTTCAATGCAACTAAAGGTACTATAGAATGTCCTGTTTTTGCTAATTATGTGAAAATCTTGAATGACGAAATTGAGCAAGAAGCTAAATTGCAGCTGAGATTGCTAGAGGCAGTTCTCAAGACTGTCAAACTTCTGTTCCATTGAGTCAGAACCCATTAGCAGAACCAATTGTTCTAAATGAAGCAGCAACTGTTATGGAAGAGGCGGAAACAGCAACGTATCAACGTAAAGAAGATGTAACAAACTTAGGAAACTTGGAAGAACAAATAAATCTTGAGCAGAAAGAAATATATGAGGAAGTGAGAGAACAGATTGACCATGGATTACTTCATGAGAAGAAAGAATGCTCTTGCTCATCATTTGAACCTACCTGTATGTATGTGAGTACAAAGCTGGAACAGGAAAAAGTTTTTTAATTAAAGTATTCACACATTTTCTACAGAAAATAACTAAGTTGCATTTGTCTTGTGATGTCACTGCTCCAACTGGATTAGCAGCTCACAATGTCAAAGGAATTACTTTACATCATTTATTAATGCTACCAGTAGAGCATGACAACAAATTAGAATACCCAAGCTATCTGGAGTAGCTTCTTGTGAAGTTTCAAGAGTGTTGAGGAAAATGAATCTTCTCAATATTGATGAGGTAAGCATGGTCTCAAACTTAATGCTTGCCTTTGTGCATATAAGAATTCAGCAAATTCTTAAAATAGAGTATGACGTATTATTCGGAGGAAAACACGTAATAGTTTTTGGAGATCTTCTACAACTTACTCCTGTAAAAGGACAGCCAGTGTTTAAAACACTGGTGCATGAAGATACTAGAAAGTCTTTGGGGAGTATTGGCAATGTAAACATTTGGTCATATTTTCAGTATAAGGAACTTACTACAAATATGCGACAGGCAAATGATGTTGATTATGGAACTATTCTTCAAGATATAAGAATTGGAAAATTGACCAAACATGGCAAACAAACTTTACAGAGACGATTATTTTCCAATTTGTTTCCAAATGCAAATATTGTCCCAGAGAAAATATACATGAGAATTGGAGAAAACAAATCTGTAATCTGCTTCATGCCAACACTGCGTGAATGTTCTATATTCAATGAAGAAATGTTAAAGTTGAAAAATGAAGAAATTATAAAATTGGAAGCAATTGATTAAATAGAACATGAAGGAATCAGTATTATTTTGAGAGAAAAGTTGAAGAGGATATTGGATTGTTTAGAGAAATCTATAAGTAAAACTGCTGGTGTAGAAAATAATTTGTATGCATGTGTAAATTGCTGGGTAATTTTGCGACGTAATTTGAATGTGGAAAAAGGTTTAGTAAATAGAGCAATGGGTAAAATTGTTGATTTTATTAATTATGTAAATAGAGGTGGGATTGAATTTTTGATAATCAAATTCGATTAAATTGCTGAAGTACCACAAGTTAGTCATTGTGCAGCTTGTTTTTGCTTGTAAAAGATTTGTTTGTCTGCAGAAAACAGTTTCCTGTTTGTTTGGCATATAAGGTGACCATTCATAAATCTCAATGTTTAAGTGTAGATTGTGCTTTAGTGAATATTGGAAGTACAATGTTTAAAGAAGGAACAGCATATGTTGCTTTGTCTTGAGTCAGAACTTTATCTGGATTGTACTTGATTGATTTTGATGAGACAAAGGTTTGTGCAGATGCAAATTGTGTGAAAGAGTATGATAGGTTAAGGAGAGAATATGCACCCAATTTAGGTCAATATCCAGTATTTGAAAAGCGTGTGGTAGGTAGAAAAAGAAGATCTGAGAATATCTGTTGTGAAACTGTAGAGAAAGAAAAATAACAAGATGAACTTGTGCTTGCAAGCAAAAAGAAAAAGGACAGTGTTGAAGAGAATGTTGGTTATCGGTTTGAAAATAGTTGTGGTGTCAACTGCTATGCTAATGTAGTTGGTAATGTTGTTTTTTTTCTTGAAAGTTTGCAACAGAAGATTGTAGAAAATCGGGACAAAAGATTCTGTTCATTGTTGAATTCTGATTATGAGAAATATAGTAGTGATAAAAGTAAAATACAAAGTGTTTCTGATATTCGAAATGTTTTGGACATATGTTCTCAATTTACGCAGAATATTCAGCAAGATTGTCAGGAATTTTTAATGTTTATGCTTGCTGTACTGGAAGATGAAGGTATAGATATTGAAAACCTTTTTGGCCTTTCTGGTAAATGGCAACATGACTGTCAAAATTGTTTGTTTACATGTAGCACTGACATAGACACTGAGAGATTAATATATTTGACTTTTTCTGACTGTGAATCAGTGTCTTTTAACAATCTGATTAGAGGAGCAGGTCAAAACATGGAGTGTAGCCAATGTAAATCAGAAATGTCATCAACATTACTTATACAAAGATATGGACAGAATGTTATTTTAATGTTGCAATGTTGTAGAGCTGATGGAAGAAAATTGAAAACTTTAATTGAAAATGTTCTAGCTGGTCAATGTGCAATATCAGGAAGAACTTTTATAGCTGTTGCTATTATTTTTCATGATGGACCTTCTAACGCATCTGGACATTGCATTGTTTATATTTAAATGTCTGAAAGGTTGGATACATTGTAATAATACTCAATTAGTTTTTAACCAATGTTTGCCCAAGGAGTTACCAAATTCTCACCTAATATTTGTAAAGGCAACATTTCAAGATTCAAATTTGCCCTTAAGGATTACTGCTGTTAAGGTAGATTAGTCTGGTGTTGTAGAGTTTTTTGTAAGTGAGGGTAAGGAGCTGGAAGGTGATCCTTTTGTTGATATTGAGGCACTGTAGGTGTATCAGGTGGTGGATGATGTGGATGTTGTGGGTGCTGCCAGGGACATTGATGATCACTCAGGTGGAGGTCTTTTGGATTTTTTGTAGTTGTTGTAGCTGTTTGGCTGGAATTCATGTGTAAAGTGTTTTGCCACAGTGTAGTCTGCTGCTGATGAGGGCCTGTGTCACTGTTCTTCTTCTTTTGGTTAGGATCCACTTGTAAATGTTGCGGAGCGTGTGGAGGGTATTATAGCAGTAAAAGGAGACAGTGTAGACTTTGTTACACATGGAGGAGTTGAGGTTGAATCCTATGTTGTGGACATGGTTGGTAGGTGTTGGTACCTATCACAGTGCAGGCAGGGAGCAGGAGTTGTCTGAGGCTGAGGGGGTGGGTCTGAGGATGAGTACCTTCATCTTGTGCCAGTTTGTATTTACAGTGCTGTTCTTTATGTAGTTGGTGACGTCCTTCATTGTCTCATGGAGGTTGCTTTTGGGGGTATGTGGCTTCTTGGTGAGGAAGAGGATGAGGTGGGTGTTCTTTGTGTAGGAGATGTTGTTGAAGTTGTGATGGTGGGCTGCTTGTGTTATGGTGGCTATGTAGATGTCGGACTGATGGATGAGCCCTGAGGGACCCGTAGATGTTGTCAGTGGTTTTGGATCAGAAGGCTGGGAGGCAGACGTTCAGGATTACTATTGAACAACTTCCAAACAAATTACTTGATGCATACTTTTTGGCCGTAAGGAAAAGTGTTTGAAACCATTAAGGAGTTTTTGCTGTGTAGTTTGTCAGCATATATTTGTAAGTAACATTATTTACAGTGTAAGAAAATTAATCATAATGTTTTGTTATTTTATGATTGTTTCAGATGTGTCATATTTACGTAATTAATTGCTCTTAGAAAAAAACATTTAAGATTTGTTTTATTTCTATGTTTTATATTGTTATTGAGAATGTTGACTGGCTTTATTTAAGATATTCTTATGGATTGTCTTTTTTTTGCCCGCTGTTATGTGATGAGTACTATTGAACTCACTGTTTGTAGTGAAGTTCAATATATTCTGAGAACAGCAAAAAAGGCAAATGAAATGTTTTACAAATTATTTTGTGTTGTAAAATATATATTGTAACTATGTTTTTTAGTATCTTCCACAGGTGATTATTTTATACTATATCATTTTTTATTATTTATTATGCTTAAGCTAAGTACAAGTAACTGACTCAGCTGCGGCCCGTGGAGGCAGTTGTGGTGGGCTAGGAAGGTAGGGCGGGGGAGGGTAAGGGTGGGGGGTTATAAACTGCCGAATCTGGATGATTGCAGGTAAGTAAACAATTAAATGAATAAAATGAATTTCGTATCCTGCGCCCTGCATCGCAAAATGCGATGCAGGTCACGGAACGAAGGGGCATATTATCAACAAAAGGCGATACATTATCGCCGCATTTATCGGCAGGAAGCTGCCGATAAAGCGGCGATAATGGGCTTGATAATAGGGCCATGGAAATTCCCATAGCAGCCCAGCTTCTGGTGTTAACTTGGGCTGTTGTGGGAATTCACAAGGGCCTATTTTCAAGCCCTTTATCGCTGCTTTATCTGCAGTTTTCCTGCAGATAAAAGCGGCGATAATCTAATATGCCCCATAGTTTTACCACGCATGCTTTTACAAGTACTATCCATTTACCACGCATAATCTTAATAATGTCTTTGTGTTGACGAACACGTGTTGTAATGGCTGTGACTTACGTCCTTCAAATTAGTTTTTAGGTATACGTGTGACCAAGTCTGATAACATCAGATTTTAAGGACAAACACCGTGGTGTCTGTGCCTCGAAATCTCATTGATCACAAAGAAAATAGGAGGACGATAAAATGAAAGTAACAGATATAATAAAAACAACAGTGAAAAACTACTAAAATGGCAATGGACGGAGTACATGATCAACGTTTGGCGCCTCGGCACTACGTCCCAAAAAAATCTAGATAAAATACGAATATTAATATATTACAAAAGTACAGCAGCGGATGACACACACGACTCGGAAAACAAAGCGGCAATTTTGATACCTGAAATAAAGAAAGGTTTGTTTGTTGAACTTGAAGAAAAAGAAAAAAACGTGGGCTTCGAAACGAGGCTGCGCATACGTACAGAGTACAACTGCTACACAAAAAAAAGGAAAGTTTTACATACTATCATAGAAATGAAGGGGCAAATTATCAACAAAAGGCGATACATTACCGCCGTTATTATCGCCAGTAACTTCCGATAAACCGGCTATAATGGGCTTGATAATAGGCCCTTGTAAATTCCCATAGCAGCCCAGGTTCTTGTAATAACACGGACTGCTATGGCAATTCACAAGGGCAAATTATAAAGACCATGATCGCCGCTTTATCAGCAGTTCCCTGCTGATAAAAGCAGCGATAATGTATCGCCTTTTGTTGCTAATATGGCCCATTGCTCTTTTTTTGACCAGTAAACTTAGGTGCATATTATCAAAGACCGGTGTAAAAATTATTGCCATTTTATTGGCAGGATAAAATGGCGATAATGAGCTTGATAATACAGCCTTGTTATTTCCCATAGAAACCCATGTTAACACCAGAACATGGGCTTCTATGGGAATTAACAATGACGTACTATCAAGCCCACCCTCCCAACATTAATAAAAAAACCCAAACAGTGCAGATACCGGTAGCTAGAAGATCATTTGACATATTACTGCCCTTAAAACGTGGTGTTCCCCGCGATGTGGACGGGGATAGAGGGAGGGAGAACTCAAAATATATATTTTTTTAAAAAGACCCGAGGTGTGCCGCTCCCTGAGACTGCTGGGAGTAGGACCGTAACCTCCGCATGCTTCAAAATAAAACCACAGCAGTGCCGTTCCCCAGTGCTCGAGGCACCTTACAACCCCCCAATATGCAAAATATTTGACCCCGTAATTTGCCCCCCCGGACCTAATGAATAAAAATGACTTCTAGTTTTTTTTCCACCTTTTCCACCGCGTACGAGTACTGGACAAGTACCGAGGCGATTTAGTATTTAAAAAAAATATACAAATTGAGCCTAAAGATCCATGTACCACCCCCTGACCAACTCTATAGGTTCATAATGTTTCTACCCTGCCCCCTTTCCTTATTTCTCAACTTTGTTTTACTGTTTTCTTGGGACTCGGCTCTCGTGACAAATAAGATGGCTGCCAACACTTCCTGGTTTGGAGTATTCACACCAATCAGCATCCAGCTCCTGCTCGTAATTGTACAGATTTCCATACGCGTACGCCATGATTTTTCTTTATAAAAAAAAAACAGAGCCTAGACATCCATGTACGACCCCCTGAGCAAGCCTAGAGGTTCAGAATGTTTCTAGCCTGCCCCCTTCCCTTATTTCTCAACTTTGTTTTACTGTTTTCTTGTGACTCGGTTCTACCGAGGCACAAGATGGTCACCAACTCTTCCTGGTTTCGAGTGTTGACAGACAGTTCACAGACAATCAGCATGCAGATCGCGCTTGTAATTGAACGGATTTCGGTACGTGTGCTGATCTCCGTCTCTAGATATCGCAATGATTTTACTTTCAATTTTCTCAGAAACTACTGAACGGATTTACACCTTTTAACAGAAAGCAAAATCTGTGAACAGAACTCTACCTCTCTGCCAAATTTAGTGTAATTCCGTTCAATCGTTCCGACTGTAGCCCTGGCTAAAGGTCCCTATGGAAAATTGCATGGGGAAAACACGTTTTGGGACCCCCCTTTTTTCCAAGCCCCCACTTGACGAATCACCCCCAAACTCTCTGGGAAGGTGTAGAACCGAACAGGCCATTTTCTTGGAGAAATTCACGAAGATTCATCCACCGGCGCCAAAGTTATTCCAAATAGAATGTTGTAGATTTCCTATGGAAACTAGGTCCTAACTATAACTACCTACTGGCGACCACCAGTAGGTAAT